>NC_090363.1:1022185-1093985 GCF_035084215.1 Heptranchias perlo
TAACCCTGCAGATTTCTCCCCTTCGAGTATTTATCCAATTCCCTTTTGAAAGTTATTATTGAATCTGCTTCCACCGCCCTTTCAGGCAGCGCATTCCAGATCATCACAACTCGCTGCGTAAAACATGTCTCCTCATCTCCCCCTCTGGCTCTTTTGCCGATTACCTTAAATCTGTGTCCTCTGGTTCCCGACCCTCCTGCCACTGGAAACAGTTTCTCCTTATTTACTCTGTCAAAACCGTTCATGATTTTGAACACACTCGATCAAATCTCCCCTTAACCTTCCCTGCCTCTAAGGAGAACAACCCCAGCTTCTCCAGTCTCTCCACATAACTGAACTCCCTCACCCTGGAACCATTCCAGTAAATCTCCTCTGCACCCCTCTCCAAGGCCTTGACATCCTTCCTAAAGTGTGGTGCCCAGAATTGGACACAATACTCCAGCTGAGGCCTAACCAGTGTTTTATAAAGGTTTACCATAACTTCCTTGCTTTTGTACTCTCTGCCTCGATTAATAAAGCCCAGGGATCCATATGCTTTTTAACAGCCTTCTCAACCTGTCCTGCCACCTTCAAAGATTTGTGTACATAAACCCCCAGGTCTCTCTGTTCCTGGACTTGCTTTAAAATTGTACCATTTAGTTTATATTACCTCTCCTCATTCCTCCTACCAAAATGCATCACTTCACACTGTGATTCAGATGTGGATGTTTTTACTGAAATATTGTCCATTCCTCCCCTGTGTATGTCGTGCAGCTTGTATTGTAAGCAGAATGAACAGGCTGCCCACTCACTCCTCTCCCACTGACTCCTCTCCCACTCTCTCCTCTCCCACTCTCTCCTCTCCCACTCTCTCCTCTCCCACTGACTCCTCTCCCACTCTCCTCTCCCACTCTCTCCTCTCCCACTGACCTCCTCTCCCCACTCTCCTCCTCCCCCACTCACTCCCTCTCCCACTCTCTCCTCTCCCACTCTCTCCTCCCCACTCACTCCTCTCCCACTGACTCCTCTCCCACTCTCCTCTCCCACTCTCTCCCCCCTCCTCTCCACTGACTCCTCTCCCACTCTCCTCTCCCACTCACTCCTCTCCCACTCTCTCCTCTCCCACTCTCTCCTCTCCCACTCTCTCCTCTCCCACTCACTCCTCTCCCACTCTCTCCTCTCCCACTGCCACTCCTCTCCCACTCACTCCTCTCCCACTCACTCCTCCCGCTCACTCCTCTCCCACTCTCTCCTCTCCCCACTCTCTCCTCCCCCACACTCTCTCCTCTCCCACTCACTCCTCTCCCACTCTCTCCTCTCCCACTCTCTCCTCTCCCCACTCTCTCCTCTCCCACTCTCTCCTCTCCCACTCACTTCCTCTCCACTCTCTCCTCTCCCACTCACCTCCTCTCCCACTCACTCCTCTCCCACTGACTCCTCTCCCACTCTCTCCTCCTCTCCCACTCTCTCCTCCCCCACTCTCTCCTCTCCCACTGACTCCTCTCCCACTCTCCTCTCCCACTCTCTCCTCTCCCACTCTCTCCTCCCCCACTCTCTCCTCTCCCACTGACTCCTCTCCCACTCTCCTCTCCCACTCTCTCCTCTCCCACTCTCTCCTCTCCCACTCTCCTCCTCCCACTGACTCCTCTCCCACTGTCTCCTCTCCCCACTCTCTCCTCTCTCCCCTGACTCCTCTCCACTCTCTCCTCTCCCACTCACTCCTCTCCCACTCACTCCTCTCCACTCACTCCTCTCCCACTGTCTCCTCTCCCACTCTCCTCTCCCACTGACTCCTCTCCCACTCTCTCCTCTCCCACTCTTCCTCTCCCACTCCCTCTCCCACTCTCTCCTCTCCCACTCACTCCTCTCCCACTGTCTCCTCTCCCACTGTCTCCTCTCCCACTCTCCTCTCCCACTCTCTCCTCTCCCACTCACTCCTCTCCCACTCTCCTCTCCCACTCTCTCCTCTCCCACTCACTCCTCTCCCACTGTCTCCTCTCCCACTGTCTCCTCTCCCACTCTCTCCTCTCCCACTGACTCCTCTCCCACCTCTCTCCTCTCCCACTCACTCCTCTCCACTCTCTCCTCTCCCACTCACTCCTCTCCCACTGTCTCCTCTCCCCACTGTCTCCTCTCCCACTCTCCTCTCCCACTCTCTCCTCTCCCACTCTCTCCTCTCCCACTCTCTCCTCTCCCACTCTCTCCTCCCCACTCTCTCCTCTCCCACTCTCTCCTCTCCCACTCTCTCCTCTCCCACTCTCTCCTCTCCCACACACTCCTCTCCCACTCTCTCCTCTCCCACTGACACCTCTCCCACCTCTCCTCTCCCACTCACTCCTCTCCCACTCTCTCCTCTCCCACTCACTCCTCTCCACCTCATCTCCTCTCCCACTCTCTCCTCTCCCACTCACTCCTCTCCCACTCTCTCCTCTCCCACCTCCTCTCCACTCTCTCCTCTCCACTCTCATCCTCTCCCACTCTCTCCTCTCCCCACTCACTCCTCTCCCCACTTCTCCTCTCCCACTCTCTCCTCTCCCACTCTCTCCTCTCCACTCTCTCCTCTCCCACTCACTCCTCTCCCACTCTCTCCTCTCCCACTGACTCCTCTCCCACTGTCTCCTCTCCCACTGTCTCCTCTCCCACTCTCCTCTCCACTCTCTCCTCTCCCACTCTCTCCTCTCCCACTCACTCCTCTCCCACTGTCTCCTCTCGCACTCTCCTCTCCCACTCTCTCCTCTCCCACTCTCTCCTCTCCCACTCTCTCCTCTCCACTCTCTCCTCTCCCACTCTCTCCTCTCCCACTCTCTCCTCTCCCACTCTCTCCTCTCCCACTCACTCCTCTCCCACTCACTCCCTCTCCCACTCACTCCCTCTCCCACTGACTCCTCTCCCACTCACTCCTCTCCCACTCACTCCTCTCCCACTCTCTCCTCTCCCACTGACTCCTCTCCCACTCACTCCTCTCCCACTCACTCCTCTCCCACTCTCTCCTCTCCCACTGACTCCTCTCCCACTCACTCCTCTCCCACTCACTCCTCTCCCACTCACTCCTCTCCCGCTCACTCCCCCCCTCTCCACTGACTCCTCTCCCACTGACTCCTCTCCCACTCTCTCCTCTCCCACTCACTCCTCTCCCACTCTCTCCTCTCCCACTCTCTCCTCTCCCGCTCACTCCTCTCCCACTCACTCCTCTCCCACTCTCTCCTCTCCCACTCACTCCTCTCCCACTCTCTCCTCTCCCACTCACTTCCTCTCCCACTCTCTCCTCTCCCACTCACTCCTCTCCCACTCTCTCCTCTCCCACTCACTCCTCTCCCACTCTCTCCTCTCCCACTGCACTCCTCTCCCACTCTCTCCTCTCCCACTCTCTCCTCTCCCACTCACTCCTCTCCCACTCTCTCCTCTCCCACTCTCTCCTCTCCCACTGACTCCTCTCCCACTCTCTCCTCTCCCACTCTCTCCTCTCCCACTCTCTCCTCTCCACTCACTCCTCTCCCACTCTCTCCTCTCCCACTCTCTCCTCTCCCACTGACTCCTCTCCCACTCTCTCCTCTCCCACTCTCTCCTCTCCCACTCTCTCCTCTCCCACTCACTCCTCTCCCACTCACTCCTCTCCCACTCTCTCCTCTCCCACTCCACTCCTCTCCCACTCTCTCCTCTCCACTCTCTCCTCTCCCACTGACTCCTCTCCCCAACCTCTCCTCCTCTCCCACTCTCTCCTCTCCCACTCTCTCCTCTCCCACTCACTCCTCTCCCACTCACTCCTCTCCCACTCACTCCTCTCCCACTCTCTCCTCTCCCACTCACTCCTCTCCCACTCACTCCTCTCCCACTCTCTCCTCTCCCACTCACTCCTCTCCCACTGACTCCTCTCCCACTCACTCCTCTCCCACTCACTCCTCTCCCACTCTCTCCTCTCCCACTCACTCCTCTCCCACTGACCTCCTCTCCCACTGACTCCTCTCCCACTCTCTCCTCTCCCACTCTCTCCTCTCCCACTCACTCCTCTCCCCACTCACCTCCTCTCCCACTGACTCCTCTCCCACTGACTCCTCTCCACTGACTCCCTCTCCCACTCTCTCCTCTCCCACTCTCTCCTCTCCCACTGACTCCTCTCCCACTCTCCTCTCCCACTCTCTCCTCTCCCACTCACTCCTCTCCCACTCACTCCTCTCCCACTGACTCCTCTCCCACTGACTCCTCTCCCACTGACTCCTCTCCCACTCTCTCCCTCTCCCACTGACTCCTCTCCCACTCTCTCCTCTCCCACTCACTCCTCTCCCACTCACTCCTCTCCCACTGACTCCTCTCCCACTCACTCCTCTCCCACTCACTCCTCTCCCACTCACTCCTCTCCCACTCACTCCTCTCCCACTCACTCCTCTCCCCACTCACTCCTCTCCCACTCACTCCTCTCCACTGACTCCTCTCCACTGACTCCTCTCCCACTCACTCTCTCCCACTCACTCCCTCTCCCACTCACTCCTCTCCCACTCACTCCTCTCCCACTCACATCCTCTCCCACTCACTCCTCTCCCGCTCTCTCCTCTCCCGCTCACTCCTCTCCCACTGACTCCTCTCCCACTCACTCCTCTCCCACTCACTCCTCTCCCACTCACTCCTCTCCCACTCACTCCTCTCCCACTCACTCCTCTCCCACTCACTCCTCTCCCACTCTCTCCTCTCCCACTCACTCCTCTCCCACTCACTCCTCTCCCACTCACTCCTCTCCCACTCACTCCTCTCCCACTCACTCCTCTCCCACTCTCTCCTCTCCCACTCACTCCTCTGCCACTCTCTCCTCTCCCACTCTCTCCTCTCCCACTCACTCCTCTCCCACTCTCTCCTCTCCCACTCACTCCTCTCCCGCTCTCTCCTCTCCCGCTCTCTCCTCTCCCACTCACTCCTCTCCCACTCTCTCCTCTCCCACTCACTCGTCTCCCACTGACTCCTCTCCCACTCACTCCTCTCCCACTCACTCCTCTCCCACTCTCTCCTCTCCCACTCTCTCCTCTCCCACTCACTCCTCTCCCACTCTCTTCCTCTCCCGCTCTCTCCTCTCCACTCACTCCTCTCCCACTCTCTCACAGGTGACCAGTGTTGAAGTTCGTCTCCTTGGTACATGTGATTGTTTTATAATTGGAGCTGCTCTCATTGGCCGTGATCCACAATAACAGTAAGTGTTTTAGAACATTAGAATTTGCAGATGACACCAAATTGTGGGTGTTGTTCATACTGAGGACTGTGACAAAATACAGGAAGATATTAATAAACTTGCAAATGAATTTCATCATAGATCAGTGTGAGGTGGTACATTTTGGTAGGAAGAATAAGGGGGCCACATACTGCTTGGATAATAAGAGTCTAAATGGGGTAGAGGAGCAGAGGGATCTGGGGTACAGATACACACATCACTAAAAGTAGCAACGCAGGTTAATAAGGCCGTAAAAAACAAACCAAGCACTGGGGTTCATTTCTAGAGGGCTAGAATTGACAAAGCAGAGAAGTTATGTTAAACTTGTATAGAACCTTGGTTAGACCACACTTGGAGTATTGTGCACAGTTCTGGTCTCCATATTATAGAAAGGAGAAGGCTGAGGGGTGACCTGATGGAGGTCTTTAAGATAATGAGAGGGTTCGATAGGGTAGACGTAGAGAAGGTGTTTCCACTTGCGGGGAGACCAGGACTAAATATGAGATAAATAAATCCAATAGGGAATTCAGGAGAAACTCCTTTACCCAGAGAGTGGTGAGAATGTGGAACTCGCTCCCACAAGGAGTAGTTGAGGTGAATAGTGTAGATGGATTTAAGGGAAAGCTCGATAAACACATGAGGGAGAAAGGAATAGAAGGATATGGTGATAGGGTGAGATGGAGTAGGGAGGGAGGAGGCTCGTGTGGAGCATAAACACCGGGATAGACCGGTTGGGCCGAATGGCCTGTCTCTGTGCTGTACGTTCTGTGTAATCCCAGAATTACAGCATGGGTTAGCTCCATGCCCCTGTGTTCCAAATTCCAGTCAATCCAGTGCTGCCAAGTAAGAGAAACAACCAGTGAAACTTAAAGTCACAAGTTTACAAAATATTTTTCAACCGAGACAGAAATAAGGCCGTGTGTTCCACAGCCCCCTTTCACCAATAAGGCCGTGTGTTCCCAACAGCCCCTTTCACCAATAAGGCCGTGTGTTCCCACAGCCCCTTTCACCAATAAGGCCGTGTGTTCCCACAGCCCCTTTCACCAATAAGGCCGTGTGTTCCCACAGCCCCTTTCACCAATAAGGCCGTGTGTTCCCACAGCCCCTTTCACCAATAAGGCCGTGTGTTCCCACAGCCCCTTTCACCAATAAGGACGTCCAAAGCTCTTCACAGCCAATGAAGTACTTTTAAAGTGGAATCACTGCAAAGAGATAATGATCAGATAATCTGTTTTGGTGATGTTGGTTGAGGGTTAAATATTGCCCAGGACACCGGGGAGAACTCCCTTATTCTTAAGAACATAAGAAATAGGAGTAGGAGTGGGCCATTCGGCCCCTCGAGCCTGCTCCCCCATTCAATCCGATCATGGCTGATCTTCAACCTCAACTCCACTTTCCCGCCCGATCCCCATATCCCTTGATTCCCCAAGAGTCCAAAAATCTGTCTATCTTCTTCGAAATAGTGCTGTGGGATCTTTGAAGTCCATCGGAGAGGGCAGACGGGGCCTTGGTTTAATTTCTCATCCGAAAAATGGCACCTCCGACAGTGCGGCGCTCCCTCAGTACTGACCCTCCGACAGTGCAGCGCTCCCTCAGTACTGACCCTCCGACAGTGCAGCGCTCCCTCAGTACTGACCCTCCGACAGTGCGGCGTTCCCTCAGTACTGACCCTCCGACAGTGCGGCGCTCCCTCAGTACTGACCCTCCGACAGTGTGGCGCTCCCTCAGTACTGACCCTCCGACAGTGCGGAGCTCCCTCAGTACTGACCCTCCGACAGTGCGGCGCTCCCTCAGTACTGACCCTCCGACAGTGCGGCGCTCCCTCAGTACTGACCCTCCGACAGTGCAGCGCTCCCTCAGTACTGACCCTCCGACAATGCAGCGCTCCCTCAGTACTGACCCTCCGACAGTGTGGCACTCCCTCAGAACTGACCCTCCGACAGTGCGGCGCTCCCTCAGAACTGACCCTCCGACAGTGCGGCGCTCCCTCAGAACTGACCCTCCGACAGTGCAGCACTCCCTCAGCACTGCCCCTCCGACAGTGCGGCGCTCCTCAGTACTGACCCTCTGACAGTGCAGCGCTCCCTCAGTACTGACCCTCCGACAGTGCGGCACTTCCCTCAGAACTGACCCTCCGACAGTGCAGCGCTCCCTCAGAACTGACCCTCCGACAGTGCAGCGCTCCCTCAGTACTGACCAGACCAGAGACTGGGGTTGAAAATCCCGCAGGGAAATCTCAGTAAGAGCAGTCAGTCTCCGCCATGTTCCACAGGTGGAGGGAGAGTGAGCAAGGGTTGTATTCGGGGGTTCGAGGGGCAGGGTCAGGGTCAGTGGGCCACATGGATCCTTTTAATGAGATGTCGATGTATATCTTTGTTAAAAAAATCCTATGTTTACACAACTTCCCTGAAAGACATTGGTGAACCAGTTGGGTTTCTTACAACAATCCCGGAGTTTTCCCCGGTTATTTTCCTGTGCCAGCCCACTATTTACCAGATGTATTGAATTCCGTTTCACAACTTGTCACGGTGGGATTTCAGCTCACGACCTCTGGGTGGTGAATTCAGTGTCACACGGACATACCTTGTGGTAACAAGACTCTGTAAAGTGAAGAGAGACTCGGAGAAAGTGTCTGCCTTTAAACAGGGACTGAATTATCTCCGCCCGTATCGTCCAGTCTCAAATACCCCTTCACCGGAACTGGTCTCCGCTCCCTGGGGGCTGGACATTAATGTTGACAGGGGGCACTGTATTGGGCGATGTTGGATAGGCTGCGGAGGGAATATTAACCCCCCCAGGAGGGGCGGGGCAGAGGGGGGGATTAAAAATTCAAAAATTGGAAACCCGACTCCGACCCCGGCCTCCTCCGACCCCGGCCCCCTCCGACCCCGGCCCCCGGCCCCCTCCGACCCCGGCCCCCTCCGACTCCGACCCCGGCCCCCCCGACCCCGGCCCCCTCCGACCCCGGCCCCCTCCGACCCCGGCCCCCTCCGACCCCGGCCCCCTCCGACCCCGGCCCCCTCCGACCCCCGGCCCCCTCCGACCCCGGCCCCCTCCGACCCCGGCCCCCTCCGACCCCGGCCCCCTCCGACCCCGGCCCCCTCCGACCCCGGCCCCCCTCCGACCCCGGCCCCCTCCGACCCCGGCCCCCTCCGACCCCGGCCCCTCCGACCCCGGGCCCCCTCCGACTCCGACCCCGGCCCCCTCCGACCCCGGCCCCGGCCCCCTCCGACCCGGCCCCCTCCGACCCCGGCCCCAGCCCCTCCGACCCCGGCCCCCTCCGACCCGGCCCCCTCCGACCCGGCCCCCTCCGACCCCGGCCCCCTCCGACCCCGGCCCCCTCCGACCCCGGCCCCCTGCCGACCCCGGGCCCCCTCCGACCCCGGCCCCCTCCGACCCCGGCCCCCTCCGACCCCGGCCCCCTCCGACCCCGCCCCTCCGACCCCCGGCCCCCTCCGACCCCGGCCCCCCTCCGACCCCGGCCCCCTCCGACCCCGGCCCCCTCCGACCCCGGCCCCCTCCGACCCCCGGCCCCCTCCGACCCGGCCCCCTCCGACCCCGGCCCCTCCGACCCCGGCCCCCCTCCGACCCCGGCCCCCTCCGACCCCGGCCCCCCTCCGACCCGGCCCCCTCCGACCCCGGCCCCCCTCCGACCCGACCCTGGCCCCCTCCCGACCCCGGCACCCTCCGACCCCCGGCCCCCCTCCGACCCCGGCCCCCTCCGACCCCGGCCCCCTCCGACCCGGCCCGCCGGCCCCCTCCGACCCGCCGGCCCCCTCCGACCCCGGCCCCCTCCGACCCCGGCCCCCTCCGACCCCGGCCCCTCCGCCCTCCGACCCCGGCCCCCTCCGACCCCGGCCCCCTCCGACCCCGGCCCCCTCCGACCCCGGCCCCCTCCGACCCCGGCCCCCTCCGACCCCGGCCCCCCTCCGACCCCCGGCCCCCTCCGACCCCGGCCCCCTCCGACCCCGGCCCCCTCCGACCCCGGCCCCCTCCGACCCCGGCCCCCTCCGACCCCGGCCCCCTCCGACCCCGGCCCCCTCCGACCCCCGGCCCCCTCCGACTCCGACCCCCTCCGACCCCGGCCCCCTCCGACTTCCGACCCCGGCCCCCCTCCGACCCGACCCCCCGGCCCCCTCCGACCCGACCCCGGCCCCCTCCGACCCGACCCCCCGGCCCCCTCCGACCCGACCCCGGCCCCCTCCGACCCGACCCCGGCCCCCTCCGACCCGACCCCGGCCCCCTCCGACCCGACCCCGGCCCCCTCCGACCCCGCCCCCCTCCGACCCCGGCCCCCTCCGACCCCGGCCCCCTCCGACCCCGGCCCCCTCCGACCCCGGCCCCCTCCGACCCCCACTTCCAGTTTTAATGGGGGTAGATTCGGGGCAGTGGGTGGGAGGCAAGTCCTTCCCTCTCTTCCCTTCATCCCTCCCAACATCCCAACCTCCCTCCCAACCTCCCTCCCTCCATCCATCCCTCCCTACGTCCCTCCCTACATCCCTCCCAACCTCCCTCCCAACTTCCCTCCCTCCCTAGATCCCTCCCTCCCACCCTCCTCTCCGCTTCCTCTCCTCCCTGCTCCCCCCACTCCTCTCTCCCTCCTTCCTCCCCCACTCCTCCCTCCCCCCTCCCCTCCGCTCCCCGGCTGCGCCTTGAGCCCCAGGCCTTCCCCATCCAACAGCCAGCCGGGAAACAGAGACAGAAAATGTAAAGGTCCTGCTGTTAAATTTGCCGGACCCACGGGGGAGGGTATGGGGTGGGTGGAGTGTATCGGGCAGCCATTCTTCCCCCCTCCCCTTTCCCCCCTTTCCCCCCCTCCCCTTTCCCCCCTCCCCTTTCCCCCTCCCCCCTTTCCCCCCTTTCTCCCCTTTCCCCCTTCCCTTTCCCCCCTTTCTCCCCTTTCCCCCCTTCCCTTTCCCCCCTTCCCTTTCCCCCCTTCCCTTTCCCCCCTTCCCTTTCCCCCCTCCCCTTTCCCCCCTCCCCTTTCCCCCCTTCCCCCCCCCCCCGGTTGACTGTCCCTCTCCCCGTGCTGAGTTCCCGGAGATTGTGTCATTTTGATCTCGGACTTTGATTTGATGATATTATTAGTTATAGTTAAACACCAAAACTTGGGGCAATTTGTTTGGACGATGAGGAGTTTGGGGGAGACACATCTGAGGAGCTGCAGGTCCAGTGCTGGCTGGGGGCAGTAATTACAGCGGGACACGTTTACAGAGGCCGATCCCATTGTACACGAATTTATAATATTAAAGTTGACAAAGAAAGCAATGACAACAGGAAGGGAGGTTTTCACAGGCAGGAAGTGCACAGTGATCCGATGTTTAATATTTAACAGTTGTGTCTGAAGCCACTTCCTCGGTCATAGAGTCATAGAGTCATAGAGTTATACAGCACGGATAGAGGCCCTTCGGCCCATCGTGTCCGCGCCGGCCATCAGCCCTGTCCACTCTAATCCCACATTCCAGCATTTGGTCCGTAGCCTTGTATGCTATGGCATTTCAAGTGCTCATCCAAATGCTTCTTGAATGTTGTGAGGGTTCCTGCCTCCACAACCCTCTCAGGCAGTGAGTTCCAGACTCCAACCACCCTCTGGGTGAAAAAGTTCTTTCTCAAATCCCCTCTAAACCTCCCGCCTTTTACCTTGAATCTATGTCCCCTTGTTATAGAACCCTCAACGAAGGGAAAAAGCTCCTTAGTATCCATCCTATCTGTGCCCCTCATAATTTTGCACACCTCAATCATGTTCCCCCTCAGCCTCCTCTGCTCCAAGGAAAACAAACCCAATCTTCCCAGTCTCTCTTCATAGCTGAAGCGCTCCAGCCCTGGTAACATCCTGGTGAATCTCCTCTGCACCCTCTCCAAAGCGATCACATCCTTCCTGTAGTGTGGCGACCAGAACTGCACACAGTACTCCAGCTGTGGCCTAACCAGTGTTTTATACAGCTCCATCATAACCTCCTTGCTCTTATATTCTATGCCTCGGCTAATAAAGGCAAGTATCCCATATGCCTTCTTTACCACCTTATCTACCTGTTCCGCCGCCTTCAGGGATCTGTGAACTTGCACACCAAGATCCCTCTGACCCTCTGTCTTGCCTAGGGTCCTCCCATTCATTGTGTATTCCCTTGCCTTGTTAGTCCCTCCAAAGTGCATCACCTCGCACTTTTCCGGGTTAAATTCCATTTGCCACTGTTCCGCCCATCTGACCAACCCATCTATATCGTCCTGCAGACTGAGGCTATCCTCCTCGCTATTTACCACCCTACCAATTTTTGTATCATCAGCGAACTTACTGATCATACCTTTTACATTCATATCCAAGTCGTTAATGTAGACCACAAACAGCAAGGGACCCAGCACAGATCCCTGTGGTACCCCACTGGCCACAGGCATCCAGTCACAAAAACAACCTTCGACCATCACCCTCTGCCTTCTGCCACTAAGCCAGTTTTGTATCCAAAGTGCCAAGGCACCCTGGATTCCATGGGCTCGTACCTTCTTGACCAGTCTCCTGTCGGGGACTTTATCGAAGGCCTTACTGAAATCCATGTATACCACATCCACTGCGTTACCCTCATCCACACGCCTAGTCACCTCCTCAAAAAATTCAATCAAATTAGTCAGACATGATCTTCCCTTGACAAAGCCATGTTGACTATCCCTGATTAATCCTTGCTTCTCCAAGTGGAGACTAATTTTGTCCTTCAGAATTTTTTCCAATAATTTTCCTACCACTGATGTTAGGCTCACTGGCCTGTAGATCCCCGGTTTTTCCCTACTCCCCTTCTTGAATAATGGTACTACATTAGCGGTTCTCCAGTCCTCTGGCACATCCCCTGTGGCCAGAGAGGTTCTGAATATATGTGTCAGAGCCCCCGCAATCTCCTCCTTTGCCTCACACAGTAGCCTGGGATACATTTTGTCCGGGCCTGGGGATTTATCCATTTTTAGGCCTGCTAAAACCGCCAATACCTCCTCCCGCTCGATGTTAATATGTTCGAGTATATCACAGTCCCCCTGCCGTATTTCTATGTCTACATCGTCCTTCTCCATAGTGAAAACAGATGCAAAAAATTCATTTAGAACCCCTCCTACATCTGCCGGCTCCACACACAGATTGCCATTTTTGTCCCTAATGGGCCCTATTTTTTCCCTAGTCATCCTCTTACCCTTAATATACTTATAAAACATCTTAGGATTTTCCTTTATTTTGCTCGCCAGTGTTATTTCATGGCCCCTCCTTGATCTCCTAATTTCTTTTTTAAGTATCCTCCTGCACTTTTTGTACTCCTCTAGGGCTTCCTCCGTCTTTAGCCTTTTGTATCTGCCAAAAGCCCTCCTTTTTTTCCTAATCCATTCTCGTATATCCCCTGACATCCAAGGTTCCCTGGAGTTCTTGGAACCACCCTTGACCTTTACGGGAACATGTTGCCATTGTATGGTCTCAATCTCCCTTCTGAAAGACTCCCATTGCTCCGATGCGGATTTTCCTACAAGCAGCTGATCCCAGTCCATTTTGGCCAGATCTTGCCTTATCCTATTAAAATCGGCCTTCCCCCAATTTAGAACCTTTATTTCCGGCCCCTCCCTGTCCTTTTCCATGACCACCTTAAATCTCACCGAATTATGGTCACTCTCACCAAAGTGCTCACCTACTAGCACTTCTTCCACTTGGCCGGCCACATTCCCTAGAATTAGGTCCAGTACCGCCCCCTCTCTTGTAGGACTTTCCACATGCTGGCTCAAAAAGCTCCCCTGGATGCACGTTAAGAATTTTGTACCCTCTAAGCCTTTTACACTCTGAGTATCCCAGTTAATATTGGGGAAGTTGAAATCCCCCACTATTATTACCCTATTATTTGCACAATTTTCTGAGATTTGCCTACATATCTGTTCCTCGATCTCCCCCTGACTGTTTGGGGGCTTGAGAGTACACTCCCATCAAAGTGCTTGCCCCCTTTTTGTTTTTAAGCTCCACCCATATGGCCTCATTAGAGGAACCTGCTAATATATCATCCCTCCTTATGGCAGTAATTGATTCTTTAATTAATATTGCGACCCCCCCTCCTCTTATACCTCCCCCTCTGTCTCGCCTGAAGATTCTGTACCCCGGAATATTGAGCTGCCAGTCTTGCCCCTCCCTCAACCATGTCTCTGTGACAGCAACAATATCATACTCCCATGTGTTTATCAACACCTTCAGTTCATCCACCTTATTCGCAAGACTCCTTGCATTAAAATAGATGCCATCCAGCCTTGCCCTCACATATTTGCCCTGTCTTCCAAGCTGACTTTTTTTCTCTATATTTGGCTGCACATCACCCACTATTGTAGCTCCACTCTGTATCCCATCCCCCTGCCAAGTTAGTTTAAACCCCCCCCAACAGTGCTAGCAAACCTCCCCGCAAGGATATTTGTCCCGCTCTGGTTCAGGTGCAACCCGTCCGACTTGTACAAGAGCATTAAACTATATTGGTGTGGAGATTGGTGGGAACTGTCCTGTAACTTGTATTCTGTGTGTTAGACAGTGTCTGCGGCTCAGAAACTTTAAATCCGATCCTGATCTACAGCTGGCTGCTTCTATCCTGTCTGGTCCCAGCATCGCTGATTGTGATTTACAACAGATACGGTGAGTCCCAGTCACACCTACACTGATCTTACAGTCAGCATCTCTATCAGTGGTTCCACTCTCTCATATTGTGTACTGCACACACCAGCTACACCATCTGATCATCACATGGCTGTAAATCTGGTGAATAATGACTTCATTAATAGAGGCACAGAGTACAAAAGCAAGGAAGTTATGATGAACCTTTATAAAATACTGGTTCGGCCTCAGCTGGAGGATTGTGTCCAGTTCTGGGCACCGCACTTTAGGAAGGATGTGAAGGCCTTGGAGAGGGTGCAAAAGAGATTTTAAAAATTCGTTCATGGGATGTGGGCGTCACTGGCGAGGCCGGCATTTATTGCCCATCCCTAATTGCCCTCGAGAAGGTGGTGGTGAGCCGCCTTCTTGAACCGCTGCAGTCCGTGTGGTGAAGGTTCTCCCACAGTGCTGTTAGGGAGGGAGTTCCAGGATTTTGACCCAGCGACGATGAAGGAACGGCGATATATTTCCAAGTCGGGATGGTGTGTGACTTGCAGGGGAACGTGCAGGTGGTGTTGTTCCCATGCGCCTGCTGCTCTTGTCCTTCTAGGTGGTAGAGGTCGCGGGTTTGGGAGGTGCTGTCGAAGAAGCCTTGGCGAGTTGCTGCAGTGCATCCTGTGGATGGTACACACTGCAGCCACGGTGCGCCAGTGGTGAAGGGAGTGAATGTTTAGGGTGGTGGATGGGGTGCCAATCAAGCGGGCTGCTTTGTCCTGGATGGTGTCGAGCTTCTTGAGTGTTGTTGGAGCTGCACTCATCCAGGCAAGTGGAGAGTATTCCATCACACTCCTGACTTGTGCCTTGCAGATGGTGGAAAGGCTTTGGGGAGTCAGGAGGTGAGTCACTCACCTCATTTACTAAAATGGTGTCAGGGACGAGGGATTTAGTTACATGCAGAAGCTGGGATTGTTCTCCTGAGAACAGAGAAGGTTAAGGGGAGATTTGATCAAGGTGATCAAAATCATGAACGGTTTTGATAGAGTAAATAAGGAGAAACCGTTTCCAGTGGCAGGAGGGTCGGTGACCAGAGGACACAGATTTAAGGTGATCGCAAAAGAGTCAGAGGGGAGATGAGGAAACATTTTTTTACGCAGCGAGTTGTTCTGATCTGGAACTCACTGCCTGAAAGGGCGGTGGAAGCAGATTCAATAATAACTTTCAAAAGGGAATTGGATAAATACTCGAAGGGGGAGATTTTACAGGGTTATGGGGAAAGAGCAGGGGAGTGGGACTAATTGGATAGCTCTTTCAAAGAGCCGGCACAGGCACGATGGGCCGAATGGCCTCCCTCTGTGCTGTACCATACTCGGATAGAAGGATATGATAAGGGGGAAGGAAGGGGCAGGAATTCCTAGATCTTTCTCTACAACTCTGACAGAGGGGCTGCAAACTTTGCCAGGACCCTGATAGGTCGAGTCTCGGCCCATACCTGGGGGTTTCCCCTGGATGTGTGAGGGGGCGGCCCTCCCCCACTCCCCCTGAGGTCAGTGACGTGCCTGGGCTATGTTACTCCCCTGAACTGTCTGTCTTTACACCCAGGAGGGAGAGGCTCATCGGCCTTGTGGGTGGGGGAATTAGGGACCAGACCTGGGTGATGGCCTGGTACTATCCCTCCGAAGCCTGGGCTGAATGGCCTGTTTCTGTGTCGCAATCTCTATTTAATTCCATCTTCCCACGCCCTTCGATGTTGCTGTAAAATGCATTTCATAACTAATCACCAAATGGCTCTAAGTTCTGTCTCTAACAGTAACTGCACTTTCACAGGAACTCAGTGTGCGTGAAACACTCTGCAATGTTTCTGGGAGGCTCCAGGTACACACAATTATATGATTTAAATGATTAAAAATGAGATCCAATCTTAAACAGCGAGGCAATTGCAGAGCCCCCAGTTTGATCCAGTGTCCCACCAAGGGAGGAGGGTAGGATTACTGGTGGTGTGGGGGATAGCACCAGCTCCGACTGGTCGGGCCAAATGGCTCATTTCCACAAAGATAATCTCCACCTAATTCCATGACTTACACTGTGAGGGACAGTAGACAAAGCAAGTAGGATGCTGGGTCATATTGCTCAGTTAGCACGGAGTTCGAGTCCCTCAGAGCTCGGGCTGAAGCCATCGAAAGCCTCCAGGCAGAGGAGGGAGGGTAATTATAGGCCGATCCCTGGTGGCAAAGGGGAGTCAAGATCGCCTGGAAAAGCTGGGGCTCTTTGGACTTGAAAGGAAATGTGTGAGATGGAACTTACAGATAGAGGGAGTAAAGGCAGGCATAACCGTACAGGGTACTGGGGTAAGGTCAGGGTCAGGGTCAGGACAAGACGGACAGGGTCAGGGTCAGGACAAGACGGACAGGGTCAGGGTCAGGACAAGACGGACAGGGTCAGGGTCAGGACAAGACGGACAGGGTCAGGGTCAGGACAAGATGGACAGGGTCAGGACAAGATGGACAGGGTCAGGACAAGACGGACAGGGTCAGGGTCAGGACAAGACGGACAGGGTCAGGGTCAGGACAAGACGGACAGGGTCAGGGTCAGGACAAGACGGACAGGGTCAGGGTCAGGACAAGACGGACAGGGTCAGGGTCAGGACAAGACGGACAGGGTCAGGGTCAGGACAAGATGGACAGGGTCAGGACAAGATGGACAGGGTCAGGACAAGACGGACAGGGTCAGGGTCAGGACAAGACGGACAGGGTCAGGGTCAGGACAAGACGGACAGGGTCAGGGTCAGGACAAGACGGACAGGGTCAGGGTCAGGACAAGACGGACAGGGTCAGGGTCAGGACAAGACGGACAGGGTCAGGGTCAGGACAAGACGGACAGGGTCAGGGTCAGGACAAGACGGACAGGGTCAGGGTCAGGACAAGACGGACAGGGTCAGGGTCAGGACAAGACGGACAGGGTCAGGGTCAGGACAAGACGGACAGGGACAGGGTCAGGACAAGATGGACAGGGTCAGGGCTGTGAGGGGCATAGTTAGGGCTTGATCATGGATGGGACAAATTCAGCGTGACCTCTGGTTGGTGATCAGGATGTGGGCATCGCTGGCAAGGTCGGCATTTATTATCCATCCCTGGTCGCCCTGAGAAGGTGGGGGGCTGGTGAGGCTGAGCTCTGGACTGAGTGGCCAGAAGGTCAGGAAACCAGACTCACGTAAGACAGAGCTTGGTCTTGTGGGCTATAGATGGGGACCAGGGCAGGGGGGGAGTGTGGGATATCAGTGAAGGGGGGAGGGGGGAGTGTGGGATATCAGTGAAGGGGGGAGGGGGGAGTGTGGGATATCAGTGAAGGGGGGAGGGGGGAGTGTGGGATATCAGTGAAGGGGGGAGGGGGGAGTGTGGGATATCAGTGAAGGGGGGGAGGGGGAGTGTGGGATATCAGTGAAGGGGGGAGGGGGGAGTGTGGGATATCAGTGAAGGGGGGAGGGGGGAGTGAGTGATATCAGTGAAGGGGGGGAGGGGGAGTGTGGGATATCAGTGAAGGGGGGGAGGGGGGAGTGAGGGATATCAGTGAAGGGGGGGAGGGGGGAGTGTGGGATATCAGTGAAGGGGGGGAGGGGGGAGTGAGGGATATCAGTGAAGGGGGGAGGGGGAGTGAGGGATATCAGTGAAGGGGGGAGGGGGGAGTGAGGGATATCAGTGAAGGGGGGGAGGGGGAGTGTGGGATATCAGTGAAGGGGGGGGAGGGGGGGAGTGAGGGATATCAGTGAAGGGGGGGAGGGGGGAGTGTGGGATATCAGTGAAGGGGGGGAGGGGGGAGTGAGGGATATCAGTGAAGGGGGAGGGGGGAGTGAGTGATATCAGTGAAGGGGGGGAGGGGGGAGTGAGGGATATCAGTGAAGGGGGGGAGGGGGGAGTGTGGGATATCAGTGAAGGGGGGGAGGGGGGAGTGAGGGATATCAGTGAAGGGGGAGGGGGGAGTGAGGGATATCAGTGAAGGGGGGAGGGGGGAGTGTGGGATATCAGTGAAGGGGGGGAGGGGGGGAGTGTGGGATATCAGTGAAGGGGGGAGGGGGGGAGTGAGGGATATCAGTGAAGGGGGGGAGGGGGGAGTGTGGGATATCAGTGAAGGGGGGAGGGGGGAGTGTGGGATATCAGTGAAGGGGGGAGGGGGAGTGTGGGATATCAGTGAAGGGGGGGAGGGGGGAGTGTGGGATATCAGTGAAGGGGGGGAGGGGGGGAGTGTGGGATATCAGTGAAGGGGGGAGGGGGGGAGTGAGGGATATCAGTGAAGGGGGGAGGGGGGGAGTGTGGGATATCAGTGAAGGGGGGAGGGGGGAGTGTGGGATATCAGTGAAGGGGGGAGGGGGAGTGAGGGATATCAGTGAAGGGGTGGAGGGGGGAGTGTGGGATATCAGTGAAGGGGGGGAGGGGGGAGTGTGGGATATCAGTGAAGGGGGGAGGGGGAGTGAGGGATATCAGTGAAGGGGGGAGGGGGAGTGAGGGATATCAGTGAGGGGGGGGAGGGGGGAGTGTGGGATATCAGTGAAGGGGGGGAGGGGGGAGTGAGGGATATCAGTGAAGGGGGGGAGGGGGGAGTGTGGGATATCAGTGAAGGGGGGGGAGGGGGGGAGTGAGGGATATCAGTGAAGGGGGGAGGGGGAGTGTGGGATATCAGTGAAGGGGGGGAGGGGGGAGTGAGGGATATCAGTGAAGGGGGGAGGGGGGAGTGAGGGATATCAGTGAAGGGGGGGAGGGGGGAGTGTGGGATATCAGTGAAGGGGGGGAGGGGGGAGTGAGGGATATCAGTGAAGGGGGGGAGGGGGGAGTGTGGGATATCAGTGAAGGGGGGGAGGGGGGAGTGAGGGATATCAGTGAAGGGGGGAGGGGGGAGTGTGGGATATCAGTGAAGGGGGGAGGGGGGAGTGTGGGATATCAGTGAAGGGGGGGAGGGGGGAGTGAGTGATATCAGTGAAGGGGGGGAGGGGGGAGTGTGGGATATCAGTGAAGGGGGGAGGGGGGGAGTGTGGGATATCAGTGAAGGGGGGGAGGGGGGAGTGTGGGATATCAGTGAAGGGGGGAGGGGGGAGTGAGGGATATCAGTGAAGGGGGGAGGGGGGGGAGTGTGGGATATCAGTGAAGGGGGGAGGGGGGGAGTGTGGGATATCAGTGAAGGGGGGAGGGGGGAGTGTGGGATATCAGTGAAGGGGGAGGGGGGAGTGTGGGATATCAGTGAAGGGGGGAGGGGGGAGTGTGGGATATCAGTGAAGGGGGGAGGGGGGAGTGAGTGATATCAGTGAAGGGGGGAGGGGGGAGTGTGGGATATCAGTGAGGGGGGAGGGGGAGGTGAGGGATATCAGTGAGGGGGGGAGGGGGGAGTGAGGGATATCAGTGAAGGGGGGGAGGGGGGAGTGTGGGATATCAGTGAAGGGGGGGAGGGGGGAGTGAGTGATATCAGTGAAGGGGGGAGGGGGGAGTGTGGGATATCAGTGAAGGGGGGGAGGGGGGAGTGAGTGATATCAGTGAGGGGGGAGGGGGGAGTGAGGGATATCAGTGAAGGGGGGAGGGGGGGAGTGAGTGATATCAGTGAGGGGGGAGGGGGAGTGAGTGATATCAGTGAAGGGGGGAGGGGGGAGTGTGGGATATCAGTGAAGGGGGAGGGGGGGAGTGAGTGATATCAGTGAGGGGGGAGGGGGAGTGAGTGATATCAGTGAAGGGGGGAGGGGGGGAGTGTGGGATATCAGTGAAGGGGGGAGGGGGGAGTGTGGGATATCAGTGAAGGGGGGGAGGGGGGAGTGTGGGATATCAGTGAAGGGGGGAGGGGGGGAGTGAGTGATATCAGTGAAGGGGGGGAGGGGGGAGTGAGTGATATCAGTGAGGGGGGAGGGGGAGTGAGTGATATCAGTGAAGGGGGAGGGGGGAGTGTGGGATATCAGTGAAGGGGGGGAGGGGGGAGTGTGGGATATCAGTGAAGGGGGGGAGGGGGGAGTGAGTGATATCAGTGAGGGGGGAGGGGGAGTGAGTGATATCAGTGAAGGGGGGAGGGGGGGAGTGTGGGATATCAGTGAAGGGGGGGAGGGGGGAGTGTGGGATATCAGTGAAGGGGGGGAGGGGGGAGTGAGTGATATCAGTGAGGGGGGAGGGGGAGTGAGTGATATCAGTGAAGGGGGGAGGGGGGGAGTGTGGGATATCAGTGAAGGGGGGGAGGGGGGAGTGTGGGATATCAGTGAAGGGGGGAGGGGGGGAGTGAGGGATATCAGTGAAGGGGGGAGGGGGGGAGTGAGTGATATCAGTGAAGGGGGGGAGGGGGGAGTGTGGGATATCAGTGAAGGGGGGGAGGGGGGAGTGTGGGATATCAGTGAAGGGGGGGAGGGGGGAGTGAGGGATATCAGTGAAGGGGGGAGGGGGGGAGTGAGGGATATCAGTGAAGGGGGGGAGGGGGGAGTGTGGGATATCAGTGAAGGGGGGAGGGGGGAGTGAGGGATATCAGTGAAGGGGGGAGGGGGGGGAGTGAGGGATATCAGTGAAGGGGGGGAGGGGGGAGTGTGGGATATCAGTGAAGGGGGGAGGGGGGAGTGTGGGATATCAGTGAAGGGGGGAGGGGGGAGTGAGGGATATCAGTGAAGGGGGGAGGGGGGAGTGAGTGATATCAGTGAAGGGGGGGAGGGGGGAGTGTGGGATATCAGTGAAGGGGGGAGGGGGGGAGTGAGGGATATCAGTGAAGGGGGGGAGGGGGGGAGTGTGGGATATCAGTGAAGGGGGGAGGGGGGGAGTGTGGGATATCAGTGAGGGGGAGGGGGGAGTGAGTGATATCAGTGAAGGGGGGAGGGGGGGAGTGTGGGATATCAGTGAAGGGGGGAGGGGGGGAGTGTGGGATATCAGTGAAGGGGGGGAGGGGGGAGTGAGGGATATCAGTGAAGGGGGGGAGGGGGGAGTGAGGGATATCAGTGAAGGGGGGAGGGGGGAGTGAGTGATATCAGTGAAGGGGGGAGGGGGGGAGTGAGGGATATCAGTGAAGGGGGGAGGGGGGAGTGAGTGATATCAGTGAAGGGGGGAGGGGGGGAGTGAGGGATATCAGTGAAGGGGGGAGGGGGGGAGTGTGGGATATCAGTGAAGGGGGGAGGGGGGAGTGTGGGATATCAGTGAAGGGGGGAGGGGGGGAGTGAGGGATATCAGTGAAGGGGGGGAGGGGGGAGTGTGGGATATCAGTGAAGGGGGGAGGGGGGAGTGAGTGATATCAGTGAAGGGGGGAGGGGGGGAGTGTGGGATATCAGTGAAGGGGGGGAGGGGGGAGTGTGGGATATCAGTGAAGGGGGGAGGGGGGGAGTGAGGGATATCAGTGAAGGGGGGAGGGGGGGAGTGTGGGATATCAGTGAAGGGGGGAGGGGGGAGTGAGGGATATCAGTGAAGGGGGGAGGGGGGAGTGAGGGATATCAGTGAAGGGGGGAGGGGGGGAGTGAGGGATATCAGTGAAGGGGGGGAGGGGGGAGTGAGTGATATTAGTGAAGGGGGGAGGGGGGGAGTGAGTGATATCAGTGAAGGGGGGAGGGGGGAGTGTGGGATATCAGTGAAGGGGGGAGGGGGGAGTGTGGGATATCAGTGAAGGGGGGGAGGGGGGGGAGTGTGGGATATCAGTGAAGGGGGGAGGGGGGAGTGTGGGATATCAGTGAAGGGGGGAGGGGGGAGTGTGGGATATCAGTGAAGGGGGGGAGGGGGGGAGTGTGGGATATCAGTGAAGGGGGGAGGGGGGAGTGTGGGATATCAGTGAAGGGGGGGAGGGGGGAGTGAGGGATATCAGTGAAGGGGGGGAGGGGGGAGTGTGGGATATCAGTGAAGGGGGGAGGGGGGAGTGTGGGATATCAGTGAAGGGGGGAGGGGGGAGGAGTGATATCAGTGAGGGGGGGGAGGGGGGAGTGTGGGATATCAGTGAAGGGGGGAGGGGGGAGTGAGGGATATCAGTGAAGGGGGGAGGGGGGAGTGAGGGATATCAGTGAAGGGGGGGAGGGGGGAGTGAGTGATATTAGTGAAGGGGGGAGGGGGAGTGAGGGATATCAGTGAAGGGGGGAGGGGGGAGTGTGGGATATCAGTGAAGGGGGGAGGGGGGGAGTGTGGGATATCAGTGAAGGGGGGAGGGGGGGAGTGTGGGATATCAGTGAAGGGGGGAGGGGGGAGTGAGGGATATCAGTGAAGGGGGGAGGGGGGAGTGTGGGATATCAGTGAAGGGGGGAGGGGGGAGTGAGTGATATCAGTGAAGGGGGGGAGGGGGGAGTGTGGGATATCAGTGAAGGGGGGGAGGGGGGAGTGTGGGATATCAGTGAAGGGGGGGAGGGGGGGAGTGTGGGATATCAGTGAAGGGGGGGAGGGGGGAGTGTGGGATATCAGTGAAGGGGGGGAGGGGGGAGTGTGGGATATCAGTGAAGGGGGGGAGGGGGGAGTGTGGGATATCAGTGAAGGGGGGAGGGGGAGTGAGTGATATCAGTGAAGGGGGGGAGGGGGGAGTGTGGGATATCAGTGAAGGGGGGGGAGGGGGAGTGAGGGATATCAGTGAAGGGGGGAGGGGGAGTGTGGGATATCAGTGAAGGGGGGAGGGGGGGAGTGTGGGATATCAGTGAAGGGGGGAGGGGGGAGTGAGGGATATCAGTGAAGGGGGGAGGGGGGAGTGTGGGATATCAGTGAAGGGGGGAGGGGGGAGTGTGGGATATCAGTGAAGGGGGGGAGGGGGGAGTGTGGGATATCAGTGAAGGGGGGGAGGGGGGAGTGTGGGATATCAGTGAAGGGGGGGAGGGGGAGTGAGTGATATCAGTGAAGGGGGGGGAGGGGGGAGTGTGGGATATCAGTGAAGGGGGGGAGGGGGAGTGAGTGATATCAGTGAAGGGGGGAGGGGGGAGTGTGGGATATCAGTGAAGGGGGGGAGGGGGAGTGAGGGATATCAGTGAAGGGGGGAGGGGGAGTGTGGGATATCAGTGAAGGGGGGGAGGGGGGGGAGTGTGGGATATCAGTGAAGGGGGGAGGGGGAGTGTGGGATATCAGTGAAGGGGGAGGGGGGAGTGTGGGATATCAGTGAAGGGGGGAGGGGGAGTGTGGGATATCAGTGAAGGGGGAGGGGGGAGTGTGGGATATCAGTGAAGGGGGGAGGGGGAGTGTGGGATATCCGTGAGGGGGGAGGGGGGGAGTGAGTGATATCAGTGAAGGGGGGAGGGGGGAGTGAGGGATATCAGTGAAGGGGGAGGGGGAGTGGGCGCGGGGGAGGGGGAGAGGGGGGAGTGGGGGAGGGGGGAGTGGGGGAGGGGGTGCGGGGGGAGGGGGAGGGGGAGGGGGGAGTGGGTGCGGGGGGGGTGGGGGAGGGGGAGGGGGTGTGGGGGGAGGGGGAGGGGGAGTGGGGGGAGGGGGTGCGGGGGGAGGGGGGAGGGGGTGCGGGGGGAGGGGGTGTGGGTGGGGGAGGGGGTGCGGGGGAGGGGGGAGGGGAGGGGGAGGGGGGAGGGGGGAGGGGAGGGGGGAGTGATTTGAAAGGGTCTCTGTCTGAACCTCCCTCGTGAATCCCCTCCTAACTCTTTATTCACACTGGCTGACTCCCAGTCACTTCTCAATGTGTTTATTTCAGTGCGACCAAGAACGGGCCCGACTG
This sequence comes from Heptranchias perlo, assembly GCF_035084215.1. Classification (NCBI taxonomy): domain Eukaryota; kingdom Metazoa; phylum Chordata; class Chondrichthyes; order Hexanchiformes; family Hexanchidae; genus Heptranchias; species Heptranchias perlo. The sequence continues at coordinate 1,045,564 of NC_090363.1, forward strand.
AAAGGAGGAAGCCGACCGTCAAATGTGATCCAATAACCAAAAGTTACAGGGTGGGTATCTTCAGATCTTCACACTGTTATTCCAGGAGGTTAAATTGACGGCGCGATCTCTCCCAGTTAATAATCTGTCCCATTTATCGGTTTCCTGCAGCCGGCTCGTCACCATTTTATTCCCCAGTTATTTTATCCCTTTCCATTTTCTGATTTGATTCTGGTGTTTGTCTCTGTCCCAATCTCTCCAATTGATCAGCCCGCTCTGACCGGGCTCGCTGATATCACTCACTCCCTGGGGGCTCTGTTGAGGTCTCGGAGATGGACTCCCACCTGCTCCTTATTTACTCACACGGTGTGGCAGGGTTCGGTGAGCCGGGTGGAATTAACGATGAAATTCCCTTGTTCTCTGAATCGGATCTCTTGTGTCTCTCACACGTCCTTCAATCTCTCCGAGTTAACGCTGAGGTTCAGTTCGATCGCTATCCCACAGTACGGGGTACCAAGTCTGAGGAGGGACTCTTGGTAAAATCAGTCCAGCTTCTGTTTGCGCACAGTTACAAGAACAAAAACCACAGGTTTGACAGCCTCGCCTGTGTGCCCTTCACACGCGAGAAAACACAGACAGTACTCGACTCGCTCAGAGCTAACCTCCTCCACTCACTTCCTGCTGCCTGTGTCCCAATGTTTTCAAAGCCTCCTCTCCCTCGATCCACAGAGATCACAAGAGTTTGTTGGTACCAGAAGTGCTAGATGTCTTGTGATTGGCCGGACATTGCTAAGGCCCGGGCCATTGCCTGGGACCTGTCCAAAAAACCAACTGTCCGTCCCGCATTAAAATCACCTCACAGCTGCCCAAAATATCACACGTTACAATCGCTCATGACTAATCTTCTCATGCACAGAAACAGGCCATTCGGCCCAACAGGTCTGTGCTGGTGTTTATGCTCCACACGAGCCTCCTCCCTCCCCTCTTCATCCCACCCTATCACCATATCCTTCTATTCCTTTCTCCCTCATGTGTTTATCCAGCTTCCCCTTAAATCCATCTCCACTATTCACCTCAACCATTCCTTGTGGGAGTGAGTTCCACATTCTCACCACTCTCTGGGGAAAGAAGTTTCTCCTGAATTCCCTATTGGATTTATTAGTGACTATCTTATATTTATAGCCCTCTAGTTTTAGATTCCCTCACAAGTGGAAACATTTTCTCTCCGTCTACCCTATCAAACCCTTTGAAGACCTCTATCAGGTCACCCCTCAGTCTTCTCTTTTCGAGAGAAAAGAGCCCCAGCCTGTTCAGCCTTCCTTGATAAGGATATCCTCTCAATTCTGGTATCATCCTTGTGAATCTTTTTTGCACCTTTTCCAATGCCTCTGTATCCTCTAATATCCCACCCAGTCTAATCCCATTCTCCTGCCCACTCCCCATTCAACAATCTGCATTTATATAGCACCTTTAATGTAGTAAAACCTCCCAGGGTGCTTCACAGGAGCGATTATCAGACAAAATTTGACACTGAGCCACATAAGAAGATATTAGGACAGGTGACCAAAAGCTTGGCCAAAGAGAGAAGTTTTAAGGAGCGTCTTAAAGGAAGAGAGAGAGGGAGAGGCGGAGAGGTTTAGGGAGGGAATTCCAGAGCTTAGGGCCCAGGCAGCTGAAGGCACGACCGCCAATGGTGGAGCGATTAAAATCAGGGATGTGCAAGAGGCAAGAATTGGAGGAGCGCAGAGATCTCGGAGAGTTGTAGGGCTGGGGGAGGTTACAGAGATAGGGAGGGGTCAGTCCGTGGAGGGATTTGAAAACAAAGATGAGAATTTTAAGATCGAGGCGTTCCCGGACCGGGAGCCAATGTAGGTCAGTAAGCACAGGGGGTGATGGTGAACGGGACTTGGTGCGAGTTAGGGTATGGGCAGCAGAGTTTTGGATAAACTCAAGTTTATGGGGGGAGGAGGTTGGGAGGCCAGCCAGGAAAGCATTGGAATAGTCCAGTCTGGAGTTAACAAAGGCATGGATGAGGGTTTCAGCAGATGAGCTGAGGCAGGGGCGGAGATGTGCGATGTTACGGAGGTGGAAGTAGGCAGTCTTGGTGATGGAGCGGATTTGTGGTTGGAAGCTCAGCTTAGGGTCAAACAGGACGCCAAGGTTACGAACGGTCTTGTCCAGCCTCAGACAGTGGCCAGGGAGAGGGATGGAGTCGGTGGCGAGGGAACGGAGTTTGTGGCGGGGACTGAAGACAATGGCTTTGGTCTTCCCAATATTTAGTTGCAGGAAATTTTTGCTCATCCAGTACTGGATGTCGGACAAGCAACGTAACAGATAAGAGACGGTGGAGGGGTCGAGGGAGGTGGTAGTGAGGTAGAGCTGGGTGTCGTCAGCGTACATGTGGAATCTGACGTCGTGTTTTCGGACGATGTCGCCGAGAGGCAGCATGTAGATGAGAATTAGGAGGGGCCAAGCATAGATCCTTGGGGGCTCCAGAGGTAACGGTGCGGGAGCGGGAAGAGAAGCCATTGCAGGTGATTCTCTGGCTATGACTGGATAGATCGTCCTCTATCTATCTATCCATTCTTATCTAAGAATGGAACCAGACGAGCGCAGTCCCACCCAGCTGGACGATGGAGGAAAGGCGTTGGAGGAGGATGGTGTGGTCAACCATGTCAAAGGCTGCAGACAGGTTGAGAAGGATAAGGAGGGATAGTTTCCACAATCACATAGGATGTCATTTGTGACTTTGATAAGGGCAGTTTCAGTACTGTGGCAGGGGCAGAAGCCTGATTGGAGAGATTCAAACATGGAGTTGCGGGAAAAATGGGCTTCATTAAGGGCTAGTCTGTCGTCATCACCAACACTCATTTGTAAAGTCCATGTTCTGATGTCACTGAATTCTGTACACCCTCACTCAAATCTTTTCACATTCTTTCACAGGAGGAAGAGAATCAGATCACATACACGAGCTCCAATCACAACACCATGTCTGCTCTTCTGGGTATCACCAGTAGTGACAGACCCAAGATCCCATTTGGAAACTAAGAGCATCGATCCCCATTGCACAGCATGTGCTCACTGAGATACTATGACTTGGCAGAGGTTGGGGCTGAATCAGGAACTTACTGTCGAGCAGCGTTCCTCGCTCAATGTACTCACCCATCAAATGACCGTCCCGTGATCTTCTCCACCTGTATCGAACAGGAAGTCTTCCTTCCTCACTACCTGTCAATTTGTGTGTTTTAATCTCTCCCTGCTGTGTGCGCTGCCCAATTAATTATCACCCCAAATGTTCTAGTCTTGCACGGTGATTGATTCCGTGCCCCCGTGTGGGTTTGGTTGTGAGATTTATGGAATCTCTCCTCATAATCTAACTTTTGGAGCCCTGGTAACATTCTGGTGAATCTACACTGCACTCCTTCCAGGGCCAATCTATCCTTTCTAAGGTGCGGTGTCTAGAACTGTACACAGTGCTCCAGATGTGGTCTAATCAGCTGTAGCAAAACTGCGTGGGTCGGTTAGTTACTTGCGCAGGTCGGGCGACACACCCAATGCAGTTTCTGATCCACTCTGTTTTTCGTGATGTTGATTGAGGAATGGATATTGGTCCAGGGTAGTGGGGAGATCTCCCCCACCATGGAGCCCGAAATCTCTTTGTGGTCATAGGAATTTTTCCTGAAACGTTGGCAGGAAGTGTATATGTGTGAAAATAATCTATAATAAATTGTATTTCCCATTGCATTAACGCAACTAAAAAGGAATTCGACCCTAAGTGCTGAATTATGGGATGTTTGATGTAATTGTCTTTAGATTCAGAAGTATCAATGTCACCTGACTGGGACTAGATTAAAGATCGACCGTTTCTCAAGCTGATTTTGTGTATTTTAATTAATTGGCATTTATATACAAATAGAATCTAGTGCAATTTTTCCAGCTCCTTGCACTGGTATATTCGCTCTGTTACACTGGTATATTCGCTCCTTACACTGGTATATTCGCTCCGTTACACTGGTATATTCGCTCTGTTGCACCAGCTCCTTACACTGGTATATTCGGTGGGCTGGTGCCCTGTTCTGTGTCCAGTACAATCCAGGTTTCTTGATTCGGCCCAGCTCATTTCCACATAGATCACGTTTGCAGTGTCAATCCAGGGTTCCTGGACCAATACACAGATAAAGCAATAAAAACTCAACTGGGCACATAAATGCCACGGTTACTACAGCAGGTCAGAGGCTGGGTATTCTGTGGCGAGTGACTCACCTCCTGACTCCCCAAAGCCTTTCCACCATCTACAAGGCACAAGTCAGGAGTGTGATGGAATACTCTCCACTTGCCTGGATGAGTGCAGCTCCAACAACACTCAAGAAGCTCGACACCATCCAGGACAAAGCAGCCCGCTTGATTGGCACCCCATCCACCACCCTAAACATTCACTCCCTTCACCACCGGCGCACGGTGGCTGCAGTGTGTACCATCCACAGGATGCACTGCAGCAACTCGCCAAGGCTTCTTCGACAGCACCTCCCAAATCCACGACCTCTACCACCTAGAAGGACAAGGGCAGCAGGTACATGGGAACAACACCACCTGCACGTTCCCCTCCAAGTCACACACCATCCCGACTTGGAAATATATCGCCGTTCCTTCATCGTCGCTGGGTCAAAATCCTGGAACTCCCTTCCTAACAGCACTGTGGGAGAATCGTCACCACACGGACTGCAGCGGTTCAAGAAGGCGGCTCACCACCACCTTCTCGAGGGCAATTAGGGATGGGCAATAAATGCCGGCCTCGCCAGCGACACCCACATCCCATGAATGAATCTTTTTTTGAAAAAAAGACTGTCACAAAAGGATGACCAATAATGAAGCAGCTCATTGGGACGTTCAGAAGTTGTAACTCCGGCAGGCTCGTCACACACAGGGTCACCTGATCATCCTTAAAGTTTGTGCAGCGTTGAGTTCACCTCAGACTGGGGTGGGGTCGGGCCTCGGTGGAGGGACGTTTACTGCTTGGCTCTGGGGCCACTCAGATCCCCAAGTTATATCTGAGGCTGCCCCTCAAACATGGCGATGCAGGAGACAGTGAGAGCGTAGGGTTTGGGCAGGGGATTTGCTGAGACTCCCACCGCTGGCAGCAGGTCAGAACACTGAGGGTACAGCCCACGGTTTGCTGATCATTAATAAAGAGGAAAGCAGCAACTTACATTTCTATAGGGCCTTTCACAACCTCAGGATGTCCCAAAGCGCTTTACAGCCAATGAAGTACTTTTGAAGTGTAGTCACTGCTGTAATGTAGGAAACACAGCAAGATCCCACACACCCCTAACAAGATAAATGACCAGATCATCTGTTTTTAGGTGTTGGTTGAGGGATCAATATTGGCCAGGACACCAGGGGCAGTGGGATTAGTTTGGGATTGATACAGGGCTATGGGGAGAGAGTGGGGCAGTGGGATTAGTTTGGGGATTGATACAGGGCTATGGGGAGAGAGTGGGGCAGTGGGATTAGTTTGGGATTGATACAGGACTATGGGGAGAGTGGGGCACTGGGATTAGTTTGGGATTGATACAGGGCTATGGGGAGAGAGCGGGGCAGTGGGATTAGTTTGGGATTGATACAGGGCTATGGGGAGAGAGTGGGGCAGTGGGATTAGTTTAGGATTGATACAGGGCTATGGGGAGAGAGCGGGGCAGTGGGATTAGTTTGGGATTGATACAGGGCTATGGGGAGAGAGTGGGGCAGTGGGATTAGTTTGGGGATTGATACAGGGCTATGGGGAGAGAGTGGGGCAGTGGGATTAGTTTGGGATTGATACAGGACTATGGGGAGAGAGTGGGGCAGTGGGATTAGTTTGGGATTGATACAGGACTATGGGGAGAGAGCGGGGCAGTGGGATTAGTTTGGGATTGATCCAGGACTATGGGGAGAGTGCGGGGCAGTGGGATTAGTTTGGGATTGATACAGGGCTATGGGGAGAGAGTGGGGCAGTGGGATTAGTTTGGGATTGATACAGGACTATGGGGAGAGTGCGGGGCAGTGGGATTAGTTTGGGATTGATACAGGACTATGGGGAGAGAGTGGGGTAGTGGGATTAGTTTGGGATTGATACAGGGCTATGGGGAGAGAGTGGGGCAGTGGGATTAGTTTGGGATTGATACAGGACTATGGGGAGAGAGTGGGGCAGTGGGATTAGTTTGGGATTGATACAGGACTATGGGGAGAGAGTGGGGCAGTGGGATTAGTTTGGGATTGATACAGGGCTATGGGGAGAGAGTGGGGCAGTGGGATTAGTTTGGGATTGATACAGGGCTATGGGGAGAGAGCGGGGCAGTGGGATTAGTTTGGGATTGATACAGGACTATGGGGAGAGAGTGGGGCAGTGGGATTAGTTTGGGATTGATACAGGACTATGGGGAGAGAGTGGGGCAGTGGGATTAGTTTGGGATTGCTTTAGCCAGGAGCCAGAACAGACCTGATGGGCTGAATAGCCTCCTTCTGTGCTGTTCAACTCCTTGCCTGAGATCAAGGCTTCAATTTTCACCCTGTCCATCTGAGGGGAGGGCAGTTCAAAACAAGCAAGTTACCCCCAGAGACCCTCACCAATCCCGGCCGCATGATATTAACCGGCGGACATCAGCTGCTCAGTGATTCATCCCCCCGCCCCCTCCCCCCGTCCCCTCCCCCCGTTCCAGGTGGGAAGTGGACCGGGAGTTCCCAGCACCCCCCCCACCCGAAACCCCCTCCAGGAGTAAAACCTCCAGACTGGACTATTCCAATGCTCTCCTGACCGGCCTCCCATCTTCCACCCTCCGTAAACTTGAGCTCGTCCAAAACTCTGCTGCCCTGTACCCTAACTCGCACCGAGTCCCATTCACCCATCACCCCCTGTGCCCACTGACCCACATTGGCTCCCGGTCCGGGAACGCCTCCAGGTTAAAATTCTCATCCTCATGTTCAAATGGCCTCTCCCCCCTCCCCTCCCCCTCCCCCCCTCTACCTCCCCGTCTCCCCTCCCCCTATCTCTGTAACCCCCTCCAGCCCCACACCCCTCCCTATCTCTGTAACCCCCTCCAGCCCCACACCCCTCCCTATCTCTGTAACCCCCTCCAGCCCCACACCCCTCCCTATCTCTGTAACCCCCTCCAGCCCCACACCCCTCCCTATCTCTGTAACCCCCTCCAGCCCCACACCCCTATCTCTGTAACCCCCTCCAGCCCCACACCCCTCCCTATCTCTGTAACCTCCTCCAGCCCCACACCCCTCCCTATCTCTGTAACCCCCTCCAGCCCCACACCCCTCCCTATCTCTGTAACCCCCTCCAGCCCTACACCCCTCCCTATCTCTGTAACCCCCTCCAGCCCCACACCCCTCCCTATCTCTGTAACCCCCTCCAGCCCCACACCCCTCCCTATCTCTGTAACCCCCTCCAGCCCTACACCCCTCTGAGATCTCTGCACTTCTCCAATTTTTGCTTCTTGTCCATCCCCGATTTTAATCGCTCCACCATTGGCGGCCGTGCCTTCAGCTGCCTGGGCCCGAAGCTCTGGAATTCCTTCCCATAGAATCATAGGAAATTTATGGCACAGAAGGAGGCCCTTCGGCCCATCGTGTCCGCGCTGGCTGAGAAACGAGCCACCCAGCCTAATCCCACTTTCCCGTATATGATCCGTAGCCCTGCAGCTCACGGCTCTTCAGGTGCACATCCAGGGATTTTTTTAATGAGTTGAGGGTTTCTGCCTCTCCCACCCTCTCAGGCAGTGAGTTCCAGACCCCCACCACCCTCTGGGTGAAAATTCTTTTCCTCATTTCCTCCAACCCTTCTACCGATCACTTTAAATCTACGCCCCCTGGTTCTTGACCCCTCCACTAAGGGAAATAGGTCCTCCCTATCCAGTCTATCTAGGCCCCTCATAATTTTATACACCTCAATCAAATCTCCCCTCAGCCTCCTCTGTTCCAAAGAAAACAACCTCAGCCTATCCAATCTTTCCTCATAGCTAAAATTCTCCAGTCCTGGCAACATCCTCGTAAATCTCCTCTGCACATCTCTAGTGCAATTACATCCTTCCTGTAATGTGGTGACCAGGACTGTACATCGTACTCTAGGTGTAGTTTAACTAATGTTTTATACAGTTCCAGCATAACCTCCCTAAACCTCTCCGCCTCTCCGCCTCTCTCTCCTCCTTTAAGATGCTCCTTAAAAACCTACCTCTTTGGCCAAGCTTTTAGTCACCTGCCCTAATATCTCAGTCTTTGGCCTGGGGTCATGTGGGGTCATATTAGTGTGGATAGGGGATTGGTTAACGGACAGAAAGCAGAGAGTAGGAATAAACGGGTCATTCTCAGGTTGTCAGGCTGTAACTAGTGGGGTGCTGCAAGGATCAGTGCTTGGGCCTCAGCTATTTACAATCTATATTAATGACTTAGATGAAGGGACCGAGTGTAATGTATCCAAGTTTGCTGACGATACAAAGCTCGATGGGAAAGTAAGCTGTGAGGAGGACGCAGAGAGTCTGCAAAGGGATATAGACAGGTTGAGTGAGTGGGCAAGAAGGTGACAGATGGAATATAATAGAAAAACAGAATATTTTTTAAATGGTGAGAAACTATTAAATGTTGGTGTTCAGAGAGACTTGGGTGTCCTCGTACAAGAAACACAGAAAATTAGAATGCAGGTACAGCAAGCAATTAGGAAAGCAAATGGCATGTTGCCCTTTATTGCAAGGGGGTTGGAGTATAAGAGTAAGGAAGTCTTACTACAGTTGTACAGGGCTCTGGTGAGACCACACCTGGAGTACTGTGTACAGTTTTGGTCTCCTTATCAAGGAAGGATATACTTGCCTTAGAGACGGTGCAACAAAGGTTCACTAGATTGATTCCTGGGATGAGAGGGTTGTCCTATGAGGAGAGATTGAGTAGAATGGGCCTATACTCTCTGGAGTTTAGAAGAATGAGAGGTGTCTCATTGAAACTTATAAGATTCTGAGAGGACTTAACAGGGTCAAGAGGCTATTTCCACTGGCTGGAGAGTCTAGAACCAGGGGGCATAGTCTCAGGATAAGGGGTCGGCCATTTAAGACTGAGATGAGGAGGAATTTCTTCACTCAGAGGGTTGTGAATCTTTGGAATTCTCTACCCCAGAGGGCTGTGGATGCCGAGTCGTTGAGTATATTCAAGGCTGAGATCGATAGATTTTTGGACTCTCGGGGAAATCAAGGGATATGGGGATCGGGCGGGAAAGTGGAGTTGAGGTCGAAGATCAGCCATGATCTTATTGAATGGCGGAGCAGGCTCGAGCGGCCGAATGGCCTACTCCTGCTCCATGTTCTTAGGGACGTATTTCTAGGTTAGAGGCCGCTATATAAACGCAATCATGGTTAAAGGCACTATACAAATGAAAGTTGTGAATGTCCATGCTTGTGACCCGTTGCCTAATCTGAGGATGAGACTGTGGGCTCTTCCCCAGTTGATGTGGTAATCTGCGGAACTCGCCTTACGTACAGAGTGCATGTTTACAAAGAATGATTCATGTGAAGTGCGGCAGAGGTGAAGAGTGGTCTGATGATGCCCTGGTGATTTCATTACTCAACTTCTCCCTGACGCACCATTTCTAAAACTGCCAGTGAACCGTACAGCCTCCAGATCTCTTATTCTGACAGACTGTTATGACGTCTCTCCTACTCGTTCCATTTGGTGGTTAGTTCTCAAACCACCCACACAGTGTGAGTACTGCTCTTATCAATGGGTGACATGAATGTGAATTCCTATTTAAATAAAATTGTATAATATTTCCCCCACTCCCTGTACAGATAACGGCTGGGACCTAGTTTAAAGAGGATGTACAGCCTGTGTTCTCTAACAGTGTGTGGGTGAGCAATACATGGATCTAAAACTAGGTCACACGTCCAGTGTGTGAACCACATGGTGTAAAATCTGCCCAAGTCAGCACTTGATGAAACTGGTGACCTTCTAAATATTTATGTGTCACAGATCATTAAAACTGCTGTAAACTGAAACACTTCCCTCCTGGGGATTGGCACAGAGGCGTACAGAACTGGGGTTGGGGTTTGGGCGTTGGGGTATTGGGTGTTGGGGTTTTGGGTGTTGGGGTTTGGGCGTTGGGGTTTTGGGCGTTGGGGTATTGGGTGTTGGGGTTTTGGGTGTTGGGGTTTTGGGTGTTGGGGTTTTGGGTGTTGGGGTTTGGGTGTTGGGGTTTGGGCGTTGGGGTTTTGGGCGTTGGGGTTTTGGGTGTTGGGGTTTGGGCGTTGGGGTTTTGGGCGTTGGGGTTTGGGCGTTGGGGTTTTGGGCGTTGGGGTTTTGGGTGTTGGGGTTTGGGCGTTGGGGTTTTGGGCGTTGGGGTTTTGGGTGTTGGGGTTTTGGGTGTTGGGGTTTGGGCGTTGGGGTTTTGGGTGTTGGGGTTTTGGGTGTTGGGGTTTGGGCGTTGGGGTTTGGGCGTTGGGGTTTTGGGCGTTGGGGTTTGGGCGTTGGGGTTTTGGGCGTTGGGGTTTTGGGCGTTGGGGTTTGGGCGTTGGGGTTTTGGGCGTTGGGGTTTTGGGCGTTGGGGTTTGGGTGTTGGGGTTTGGGCGTTGGGGTTTTGGGTGTTGGGGTTGGGGGTTTGGGGGTTGGGGGGTTTGGGGGTTGGGGGTTTGGGTGTGGGGTTTGGGGTTTGGGGGTTTGGGTGTGGGGTTTGGGGGTGTGGGGGTTTGGGAGTTAGGGTTTGGGTGTGGGGATTTGGGTGTGGGGGTTTGGGAGTTTGGGGGTTTGGGTGTGGGGGTTTGGGTGTGGGGGTTTGGGTGTGGGGGTTTGGGGGTTTGGGAGTTTGGGTGTGGGGGTTTGGGTGTGGGGGTTTGGGGGTTTGGGAGTTTGGGGGTTTGGGGGTGTGGGGGTTTGGGGGTTTGGGTGTGGGGTTTGGGGGTTTGGGTGTGGGGTTTGGGGGTGTGGGGGTTTGGGAGTTTGGGGGTTGGGGGTTTGGGAGTTTGGGAGTTTGGGTGTGGGGTTTGGGGGTTTGGGTGTGGGGTTTGGGGGTGTGGGGGTTTGGGTGTGGGGGTTTGGGAGTTTGGGGGTTGGGGGTTTGGGAGTTTGGGAGTTTGGGTGTGGGGTTTGGGGGTTTGGGTGTGGGGTTTGGGTGTGGGGTTTGGGGGTGTGGGGGTTTGGGTGTGGGGGTTTGGGAGTTTGGGGGTTGCGGGTTTGGGAGTTTGGGGGTTTGGGAGTTTGGGGGTTTGGGAGTTGGGGGTTTGGGGTTGGGGGTTGGGGTTTGGGAGTTTGGGGGTTTGGGAGTTTGGGGGTTGGGGGTTTGGGAGTTTGGGAGTTTGGGTGTTGGGGTTTGGGAGTTTGGGGGTTTGGGAGTTTGGGGGTTTGGGAGTTTGGGGGTTTGGGAGTTTGGGGGTTTGGGAGTTGGGGGTTTGGGGTTGGGGGTTGGGGTTTGGGAGTTGGGTTTGGGTGTGAATGAATTACTTTTGAAGTGTAGTCACTGTTGTAATGTAGAAAACGCAGCAGCCAATTTGCGCACAGCAAGATCCCACAAACAGCAATGTGATAATGACCAGAATATCTCTTTTTAGCGATGTTGGTTGAGGGATCAATATTGGCCCAGGACACTGGAGATAACTCCCTGCTCTTAGAAATAGTGGCCGTGGGATCTTTTACGTCCACCTGAGAGGGCAGACGGGGCCTCAGTTTAATGTCTCATCCGAAAGGCGCCACCTCCGACAGTGCGGCGCTCCCTCAGTACTGACCCTCCGACAGTGCAGCGCTCCCTCAGAATTGACCCTCCGACAGTGCAGCGCTCCCTCAGAATTGACCCTCCGACAGTGCAGCGCTCCCTCAGAATTGACCCTCCGACAGTGCAGCGCTCCCTCAGTACTGACCCTCCGACAGTGCAGCGCTCCCTCAGTACTGACCCTCCAACAGAGCAGCGCTCCCTCAGTACTGACCCTCCGACAGTACTGCCCCTCCCTCAGTACTGACCCTCCGACAGTGCGGCGCTCCCTCAGTATTGCACTGGGAGTGTCGGCCAGTGATAGATGCAAAGAAACTCTTTCGTTCTGGGAATCCAGAATAAGAGGGTGTAATCTTGAAGTTAGAGCCAGACCGATGAGGAGTGAAATCTGGAAGCACATTTTCCACACAGAGGGTGGTGGAAATTTAGGAACTCTCTCCGCCAGGTGGCTGTGGAGGCTGGGGATCAATTGGAGCTTTGGAGACTGAGATCGATCGATCGATCGATTTTTGTTGGGTAAGGGTATTAAGGGTTATGGAACCAAGGCGGGTAAATGGAGTTAAGATACAGATCAGCCATGATCTAATTGAATGGCAGAACAGGCTTGATGGGCTGAATGGCCTCCTCCTGTTCCCATGCAGAACAAAAAAGCAAAGTACAGCACTGCACAGGAGAGAGCCCAGGTGCGAGGCTTTGTCAGAGCTGAAACTTCCGATGGATTGTCCCACCGAGAGCATTGACCCATCTTTCTCTTCCAGGTGCTGACTGACCTGTTCCCAAATTCCTGGCTCTCAGGCCCACTCCCATTTTATTTGGCTGCACTCACCTCAGGAATGGACACCTTCTCATGGGCTGGCGAATCATCTCTCACCGCAGGGGCGCCTCCACGTTCTAGAGGAGAAAGGGCAGATAAAAAGGGCACGAAGAGAGCCTGTAAGAGTGGGTGTTGTGTATAAGTCACACTGTGTTTCTAACTCTGTCCTGGGGCCGATACTTATCCCTGTCCCAACATCACGAAAACAGATTATCTGGTCATTTATTTCATTGCTGTTTGTGGGACCTCCCTGACCTCTCCGAACCTCCCTCAAGAGATAATTTTAACACGATGACTCCTCAATACTGACTCTGCAACCAGAGGAAATAGTCTTTCCCTTTTCACCCTATAAAAACTCTCCATAATTTATAGAAATCTTCTCTTCGCCTCCTCTGCCCCAGTGTAAATAGACTCAGTGCCTCAAGTCTCTCCTGTAATTTCCCATCCCTCATGCCATCCTGGTGAATCTACTCTGGATGCTCTCTATGGCTTTAACGTCCTTTCTATAACCTGGCCACAACTGCACACAGTCCCTAACTGTGGCCCGACCGATGTTTTCTACAAATCGATCGTAATCTCTCTAATCTTCTCCTCCATGCCTTTATTTATAAACCCAAAGCAATTTTAGCCCTTTTTAATGTTTTAGCTACTTTCAGGTAATTATATCTTTCTTTGTAAGAGATGAGCACAGGATAGAAATTAAACTCCCAAACGGCCAACAACACAACTCACCTTTTCTCTTCCTTTTCCTTCTGCTAAGCAGCAACAGAAATAAACAGATAAAGGCAAGAACGGAGACAGAGGCAACGACACTGACGGTAACAATGAGGCTCGTCAGGTTATTGGATTCAATGGTGCTCTGTCCTGCTGTGACAGGGGTTATTGAGACTGAAAGAACAAACAAAGAGAGCAACAAGGAGGTGTTAGAAGAGTAGTCTCTGACGAAGTAGTAGTCTCTGACAAACATTTACCTGACGAAGGAGGAAGCCTCCGAAAGCTTGTGAATTTAAAATAAAATTGCTGGACTATAACTTGGTGTTGTAAAATTGTTTACAATAGTCTCTGATCAGCCAAGAGTGACATGGTCTGCAGACCCTTTTAAACACAAGGGGTGATGTTTGTTCTTAAGAGTGATGAACAGTCAGCAAAAGTCACATCTTACAAACCAACATGGTTGATCATTATTCCGGGTGTGTGCCACCAGCCAGATCTGAAAACCATAAGTAGCAGATATCAGTGTCAGCCGTGGTTCAGAGGGAGCTCTGAGTCAGAAGGTCGTGGGTTCGAGTCCCACTCCAGAGACGTGAGCCCATAATCCACGCTGACACTCCCAGTGCAGTACTGAGGGAGCGCCGCACTGTCGGAGGGTCAGTACTGAGGGAGCGCCGCACTGTCGGAGGGTCAGTACTGAGGGAGCGCTGCACTGTCGGAGGGTCAGTACTGAGGGAGCGCCGCACTGTCTGAGGGTCAGTACTGAGGCAGTGCTGCACTGTCGGAGGGTCAGTACTGAGGGAGCGCCGCACTGTCGGAGGGTCAGTACTGAGGGAGCGCCGCACTGTCGGAGGGTCAGTACTGAGGGAGCGCCGCACTGTCGGAGGGTCAGTACTGAGGGAGCGCCGCACTGTCGGAGGGTCAGTACTGAGGGAGTGCTGCACTGTCGGAGGGTCAGTACTGAGGGAGCGCCGCACTGTCGGAGGGTCAGTACTGAGGGAGCGCCGCACTGTCGGAGGGTCAGTACTGAGGGAGCGCCGCACTGTCGGAGGGTCAGTACTGAGGGAGCGCCGCACTGTCGGAGGGTCAGTACTGAGGGAGCGCCGCACTGTCGGAGGGTCAGTACTGAGGGAGCGCCGCACTGTCGGAGGGTCAGTACTGAGGGAGCGCCGCACTGTCGGAGGGTCAGTACTGAGGGAGCGCCGCACTGTCGGAGGGTCAGTACTGAGGGAGCGCTGCACTGTCGGAGGGTCGGTACTGAGAGAGCGCTGCACTGTCGGAGGGTCAGTACTGAGGGAGCGCCGCACTGTCGGAGGGTCAGTACTGAGGGAGGGCTACACTGTCAGAGGGTCAGTACTGAGGGAGGGCTACACTGTCGGAGGGTCAGTACTGAGGGAGTGCCGCACTGTTGGAGGGTCAGTACTGAGGGAGGGCTACACTGTCGGAGGGTCAGTACTGAGGGAGTGCTGCCCTTTCGGAGGGTCAATACTGAGGGAGCGCTGCACTGTCGAAGGGGCCATCTTTCGGATGAGACGTTAAACCGAGGCCCCGTCTGCCCTCTCAGGTGGATGTAAAAGATCCCACAGCCACTCTTCAAAGAACAGCAGGGGAATTCTCCCCGGTGTCCTGGGCCAATATTTATCTCTCACCCAACATCCCTAAAAACAGATTACCTGATCATTAATTGCTGTTTGTGGGATCTTGCTGTGCGCAGATTGGCTGTCGCGTTTCCTACATTACAACAGTGACTACACTTCCAAAAGTACTTCATTGGCTGTAAAGCGCTTTGGGACGTCCTGAGGTGGTGAGAGGTGCTGTAGAATTCCCCGTTCAATCATTTCTACACAATCAGTGAATGAACACAGGAACATTGATCTCCAGATCAGCGAGTTACTGAAAGGTGCACCTATTAAATGGAAACACATGGAGTTTCTCCAATCAAGGGCTCCCAATGAGGAGCAGTGTTCACAGGGAGCTCTGCTTGGGAAATTGCAGCAACTCAGCCATTAAATTATTACCCGGTGGGAAATCAAGGAATTCAGGCATGAAGCAGAGCTGAGCTGAGCCTTCCACCAAAATGTTCATCAATTCCAGATACCAAACGAAACATCGAAAACCTAACAATGACGACACTCTGGACAATTAACAACTGGTACCTAATCTGAACACACACTGTGATATAGACTTTACCTGAACACACTCTGTGATATAGACTTTACCTGAACACACACTGTGATATAGACTTTACCTGAACACACTCTGTGATATAGACTTTACCTGAACACACTCTGTGATATAGACTTTACCTGAACACACACTGTGATATAGACTTTACCTGAACACACTCTGTGATATAGACTTTACCTGAACACACTGTGATATAGACTTTACCTGAACACACTGTGATATAGACTTTACCTGAACACACTCTGTGATATAGACTTTACCTGAACACACACTGTGATATAGACTTTACCTGAACACACTGTGATATAGACTTTACCTGAACACACTGTGATATAGACTTTACCTGAACACACTGTGATATAGACTTTACCTGAACACTCTGTGATATAGACTTTACCTGAACACACTGTGATATAGACTTTACCTGAACACACTGTGATATAGACTTTACCTGAACACTGTGATATAGACTTTACCTGAACACACACTGTGATATAGACTTTACCTGAACACACACTGTGATATAGACTTTACCTGAACACACTGTGATATAGACTTTACCTGAACACTCTGTGATATAGACTTTACCTGAACACACACTGTGATATAGACTTTACCTGAACACACACTGTGATATAGACTTTACCTGAACACTCTGTGATATAGACTTTACCTGAACACACTGTGATATAGACTTTACCTGAACACACACTGTGATATAGACTTTACCTGAACACACACTGTGATATAGACTTTACCTGAACACTCTGTGATATAGACTTTACCTGAACACACACTGTGATATAGACTTTACCTGAACACTCTGTGATATAGACTTTACCTGAACACACTGTGATATAGACTTTACCTGAACACACACTGTGATATAGACTTTACCTGAACACACTGTGATATAGACTTTACCTGAACACACTGTGATATAGACTTTACCTGAACACACACTGTGATATAGACTTTACCTGAACACACTGTGATATAGACTTTACCTGAACACACACTGTGATATAGACTTTACCTGAACACACTGTGATATAGACTTTACCTGAACACACTGTGATATAGACTTTACCTGAACACACACTGTGATATAGACTTTACCTGAACACACACTGTGATATAGACTTTACCTGAACACACTGTGATATAGACTTTACCTGAACACTCTGTGATATAGACTTTACCTGAACACACACTGTGATATAGACTTTACCTGAACACTCTGTGATATAGACTTTACCTGAACACACTGTGATATAGACTTTACCTGAACACACTGTGATATAGACTTTACCTGAACACACTCTGTGATATAGACTTTACCTGAACACTCTGTGATTTAGACTTTACCTGAACACACACTGTGATATAGACTTTACCTGAACACACACTGTGATATAGACTTTACCTGAACACACACTGTGATATAGACTTTACCTGAACACACTGTGATATAGACTTTACCTGAACACTCTGTGATATAGACTTTACCTGAACACACACTGTGATATAGACTTTACCTGAACACACTCTGTGATATAGACTTTACCTGAACACACACTGTGATATAGACTTTACCTGAACACACACTGTGATATAGACTTTACCTGAACACACTCTGTGATATAGACTTTACCTGAACACACTGTGATATAGACTTTACCTGAACACTCTGTGATATAGACTTTACCTGAACACACTGTGATATAGACTTTACCTGAACACTCTGTGATATAGACTTTACCTGAACACACACTGTGATATAGACTTTACCTGAACACACTGTGATATAGACTTTACCTGAACACACACTGTGATATAGACTTTACCTGAACACACACTGTGATATAGACTTTACCTGAACACACTGTGATATAGACTTTACCTGAACACACACTGTGATATAGACTTTACCTGAACACACTCTGTGATATAGACTTTACCTGAACACACACTGTGATATAGACTTTACCTGAACACACACTGTGATATAGACTTTACCTGAACACACACTGTGATATAGACTTTACCTGAACACACTCTGTGATATAGACTTTACCTGAACACACTGTGATATAGACTTTACCTGAACACACTGTGATATAGACTTTACCTGAACACACTCTGTGATATAGACTTTACCTGAACACACTGTGATATAGACTTTACCTGAACACACTCTGTGATATAGACTTTACCTGAACACACTCTGTGATATAGACTTTACCTGAACACACTGTGATATAGACTTTACCTGAACACACTCTGTGATATAGACTTTACCTGAACACACTCTGTGATATAGACTTTACCTG
This sequence comes from Heptranchias perlo, assembly GCF_035084215.1. Taxonomy (NCBI): domain Eukaryota; kingdom Metazoa; phylum Chordata; class Chondrichthyes; order Hexanchiformes; family Hexanchidae; genus Heptranchias; species Heptranchias perlo. The sequence continues at coordinate 1,063,310 of NC_090363.1, forward strand.
AACACACACTGTGATATAGACTTTACCTGAACACACTCTGTGATATAGACTTTACCTGAACACACTGTGATATAGACTTTACCTGAACACACTGTGATATAGACTTTACCTGAACACTGTGATATAGACTTTACCTGAACACACACTGTGATATAGACTTTACCTGAACACACACTGTGATATAGACTTTACCTGAACACACTGTGATATAGACTTTACCTGAACACTCTGTGATATAGACTTTACCTGAACACACACTGTGATATAGACTTTACCTGAACACACACTGTGATATAGACTTTACCTGAACACTCTGTGATATAGACTTTACCTGAACACACTGTGATATAGACTTTACCTGAACACACACTGTGATATAGACTTTACCTGAACACACACTGTGATATAGACTTTACCTGAACACTCTGTGATATAGACTTTACCTGAACACACACTGTGATATAGACTTTACCTGAACACTCTGTGATATAGACTTTACCTGAACACACTGTGATATAGACTTTACCTGAACACACACTGTGATATAGACTTTACCTGAACACACTGTGATATAGACTTTACCTGAACACACTGTGATATAGACTTTACCTGAACACACACTGTGATATAGACTTTACCTGAACACACTGTGATATAGACTTTACCTGAACACACACTGTGATATAGACTTTACCTGAACACACTGTGATATAGACTTTACCTGAACACACTGTGATATAGACTTTACCTGAACACACACTGTGATATAGACTTTACCTGAACACACACTGTGATATAGACTTTACCTGAACACACTGTGATATAGACTTTACCTGAACACTCTGTGATATAGACTTTACCTGAACACACACTGTGATATAGACTTTACCTGAACACTCTGTGATATAGACTTTACCTGAACACACTGTGATATAGACTTTACCTGAACACACACTGTGATATAGACTTTACCTGAACACACTGTGATATAGACTTTACCTGAACACACTGTGATATAGACTTTACCTGAACACACTCTGTGATATAGACTTTACCTGAACACTCTGTGATTTAGACTTTACCTGAACACACACTGTGATATAGACTTTACCTGAACACACACTGTGATATAGACTTTACCTGAACACACTGTGATATAGACTTTACCTGAACACACTGTGATATAGACTTTACCTGAACACACTGTGATATAGACTTTACCTGAACACACTCTGTGATATAGACTTTACCTGAACACTCTGTGATATAGACTTTACCTGAACACACACTGTGATATAGACTTTACCTGAACACACTGTGATATAGACTTTACCTGAACACACTGTGATATAGACTTTACCTGAACACACACTGTGATATAGACTTTACCTGAACACACACTGTGATATAGACTTTACCTGAACACACTGTGATATAGACTTTACCTGAACACTCTGTGATATAGACTTTACCTGAACACACACTGTGATATAGACTTTACCTGAACACACACTGTGATATAGACTTTACCTGAACACACACTGTGATATCGACTTTACCTGAACACACACTGTGATATAGACTTTACCTGAACACACTGTGATATAGACTTTACCTGAACACTCTGTGATTTAGACTTTACCTGAACACACACTGTGATATAGACTTTACCTGAACACACTCTGTGATATAGACTTTACCTGAACACACACTGTGATATAGACTTTACCTGAACACTGTGATATAGACTTTACCTGAACACACTGTGATATAGACTTTACCTGAACACACTGTGATATAGACTTTACCTGAACACACTGTGATATAGACTTTACCTGAACACACACTGTGATATAGACTTTACCTGAACACACTGTGATATAGACTTTACCTGAACACACTCTGTGATATAGACTTTACCTGAACACACTGTGATATAGACTTTACCTGAACACACACTGTGATATAGACTTTACCTGAACACACACTGTGATATAGACTTTACCTGAACACACTCTGTGATATAGACTTTACCTGAACACACTGTGATATAGACTTTACCTGAACACACTGTGATATAGACTTTACCTGAACACACTCTGTGATATAGACTTTACCTGAACACACTCTGTGATATAGACTTTACCTGAACACACTGTGATATAGACTTTACCTGAACACACTCTGTGATATAGACTTTACCTGAACACACTCTGTGATATAGACTTTACCTGAACACACACTGTGATATAGACTTTACCTGAACACACTCTGTGATATAGACTTTACCTGAACACACTGTGATATAGACTTTACCTGAACACACTGTGATATAGACTTTACCTGAACACTGTGATATAGACTTTACCTGAACACACACTGTGATATAGACTTTACCTGAACACACACTGTGATATAGACTTTACCTGAACACACTGTGATATAGACTTTACCTGAACACTCTGTGATATAGACTTTACCTGAACACACACTGTGATATAGACTTTACCTGAACACACACTGTGATATAGACTTTACCTGAACACTCTGTGATATAGACTTTACCTGAACACACTGTGATATAGACTTTACCTGAACACACACTGTGATATAGACTTTACCTGAACACACACTGTGATATAGACTTTACCTGAACACTCTGTGATATAGACTTTACCTGAACACACACTGTGATATAGACTTTACCTGAACACTCTGTGATATAGACTTTACCTGAACACACTGTGATATAGACTTTACCTGAACACACACTGTGATATAGACTTTACCTGAACACACTGTGATATAGACTTTACCTGAACACACTGTGATATAGACTTTACCTGAACACACACTGTGATATAGACTTTACCTGAACACACTGTGATATAGACTTTACCTGAACACACACTGTGATATAGACTTTACCTGAACACACTGTGATATAGACTTTACCTGAACACACTGTGATATAGACTTTACCTGAACACACACTGTGATATAGACTTTACCTGAACACACACTGTGATATAGACTTTACCTGAACACACTGTGATATAGACTTTACCTGAACACACACTGTGATATAGACTTTACCTGAACACACTGTGATATAGACTTTACCTGAACACACACTGTGATATAGACTTTACCTGAACACACACTGTGATATAGACTTTACCTGAACACACTGTGATATAGACTTTACCTGAACACACTGTGATATAGACTTTACCTGAACACACACTGTGATATAGACTTTACCTGAACACATTGTGATATAGACTTTACCTGAACACACTGTGATATAGACTTTACCTGAACACACTCTGTGATATAGACTTTACCTGAACACTCTGTGATTTAGACTTTACCTGAACACACACTGTGATATAGACTTTACCTGAACACACACTGTGATATCGACTTTACCTGAACACACACTGTGATATAGACTTTACCTGAACACACTGTGATATAGACTTTACCTGAACACTCTGTGATATAGACTTTACCTGAACACACACTGTGATATAGACTTTACCTGAACACACACTGTGATATAGACTTTACCTGAACACACACTGTGATATAGACTTTACCTGAACACACACTGTGATATAGACTTTACCTGAACACACTCTGTGATATAGACTTTACCTGAACACACTGTGATATAGACTTTACCTGAACACTCTGTGATATAGACTTTACCTGAACACACTGTGATATAGACTTTACCTGAACACTCTGTGATATAGACTTTACCTGAACACACACTGTGATATAGACTTTACCTGAACACACTGTGATATAGACTTTACCTGAACACACACTGTGATATAGACTTTACCTGAACACACACTGTGATATAGACTTTACCTGAACACACTGTGATATAGACTTTACCTGAACACACACTGTGATATAGACTTTACCTGAACACACTCTGTGATATAGACTTTACCTGAACACACACTGTGATATAGACTTTACCTGAACACACACTGTGATATAGACTTTACCTGAACACACACTGTGATATAGACTTTACCTGAACACACTCTGTGATATAGACTTTACCTGAACACACTGTGATATAGACTTTACCTGAACACACTGTGATATAGACTTTACCTGAACACACTCTGTGATATAGACTTTACCTGAACACACTGTGATATAGACTTTACCTGAACACACTCTGTGATATAGACTTTACCTGAACACACTGTGATATAGACTTTACCTGAACACACTGTGATATAGACTTTACCTGAACACACTGTGATATAGACTTTACCTGAACACTCTGTGATATAGACTTTACCTGAACACACTCTGTGATATAGACTTTACCTGAACACACACTGTGATATAGACTTTACCTGAACACACACTGTGATATAGACTTTACCTGAACACACACTGTGATATAGACTTTACCTGAACACACTGTGATATAGACTTTACCTGAACACACTCTGTGATATAGACTTTACCTGAACACACACTGTGATATAGACTTTACCTGAACACACTGTGATATAGACTTTACCTGAACACACTGTGATATAGACTTTACCTGAACACACTCTGTGATATAGACTTTACCTGAACACACACTGTGATATAGACTTTACCTGAACACACTGTGATATAGACTTTACCTGAACACACTCTGTGATATAGACTTTACCTGAACACACACTGTGATATAGACTTTACCTGAACACACTGTGATATAGACTTTACCTGAACACACACTGTGATATAGACTTTACCTGAACACTCTGTGATATAGACTTTACCTGAACACACTCTGTGATATAGACTTTACCTGAACACACACTGTGATATAGACTTTACCTGAACACACACTGTGATATAGACTTTACCTGAACACACACTGTGATATAGACTTTACCTGAACACACTCTGTGATATAGACTTTACCTGAACACACACTGTGATATAGACTTTACCTGAACACACACTGTGATATAGACTTTACCTGAACACTCTGTGATATAGACTTTACCTGAACACACTCTGTGATATAGACTTTACCTGAACACACTGTGATATAGACTTTACCTGAACACTCTGTGATATAGACTTTACCTGAACACACTGTGATATAGACTTTACCTGAACACACACTGTGATATAGACTTTACCTGAACACACTGTGATATAGACTTTACCTGAACACACTCTGTGATATAGACTTTACCTGAACACACTGTGATATAGACTTTACCTGAACACACACTGTGATATAGACTTTACCTGAACACACTGTGATATAGACTTTACCTGAACACACACTGTGATATAGACTTTACCTGAACACATACTGTGATATAGACTTTACCTGAACACACTCTGTGATATAGACTTTACCTGAACACTGTGATATAGACTTTACCTGAACACATACTGTGATATAGACTTTACCTGAACACTCTGTGATATAGACTTTACCTGAACACTCTGTGATATAGACTTTACCTGAACACACTGTGATATCGACTTTACCTGAACACTCTGTGATATAGACTTTACCTGAACACTCTGTGATATAGACTTTACCTGAACACTCTGTGATATAGACTTTACCTGAACACACACTGTGATATAGACTTTACCTGAACACACTGTGATATAGACTTTACCTGAACACACACTGTGATATAGACTTTACCTGAACACACTGTGATATAGACTTTACCTGAACACTCTGTGATATAGACTTTACCTGAACACTCTGTGATATAGACTTTACCTGAACACTCTGTGATATAGACTTTACCTGAACACTCTGTGATATAGACTTTACCTGAACACTCTGTGATATAGACTTTACCTGAACACACACTGTGATATAGACTTTACCTGAACACACTGTGATATAGACTTTACCTGAACACACACTGTGATATAGACTTTACCTGAACACACTGTGATATAGACTTTACCTGAACACACACTGTGATATAGACTTTACCTGAACACACACTGTGATATAGACTTTACCTGAACACACTGTGATATAGACTTTACCTGAACACACACTGTGATATAGACTTTACCTGAACACACACTGTGATATAGACTTTACCTGAACACACACTGTGATATAGACTTTACCTGAACACACTGTGATATAGACTTTACCTGAACACTCTGTGATTTAGACTTTACCTGAACACACACTGTGATATAGACTTTACCTGAACACACTCTGTGATATAGACTTTACCTGAACACACACTGTGATATAGACTTTACCTGAACACTGTGATATAGACTTTACCTGAACACACTGTGATATAGACTTTACCTGAACACACTGTGATATAGACTTTACCTGAACACACTGTGATATAGACTTTACCTGAACACACACTGTGATATAGACTTTACCTGAACACACTGTGATATAGACTTTACCTGAACACACTGTGATATAGACTTTACCTGAACACACACTGTGATATAGACTTTACCTGAACACACACTGTGATATAGACTTTACCTGAACACACTGTGATATAGACTTTACCTGAACACTCTGTGATATAGACTTTACCTGAACACACTGTGATATAGACTTTACCTGAACACACTGTGATATAGACTTTACCTGAACACACTGTGATATAGACTTTACCTGAACACACTGTGATATAGACTTTACCTGAACACACTCTGTGATATAGACTTTACCTGAACACACTCTGTGATATAGACTTTACCTGAACACACACTGTGATATAGACTTTACCTGAACACACTGTGATATAGACTTTACCTGAACACACACTGTGATATAGACTTTACCTGAACACACTCTGTGATATAGACTTTACCTGAACACACTCTGTGATATAGACTTTACCTGAACACACTGTGATATAGACTTTACCTGAACACTCTGTGATTTAGACTTTACCTGAACACACTGTGATATAGACTTTACCTGAACACACACTGTGATATAGACTTTACCTGAACACTCTGTGATTTAGACTTTACCTGGTGCGGAGGTCACAGTTAAATTGATGGTTGCTCGGATTATGTTCTGAGACTGTGTCACGGTGATCTGGTAAACTCCGCTGTCACTCAGTTGCAGATTGTGAATCAGCAATGATGCATTGGGGTATATGAGCACCCGGTGTTTGTACCGTTCACTGGTGTAACCTGTCTGTGGCTGAGTGGAGCTGCTGGCTGCAGGGTGTGAGGCACTGTAGGACAGCACAGGGAGACCCCCTGTTAAATAATCCCAATTCATCCTCACGTAGCCCGACGGGTTTGAAGACACATAAGATACTGGCAGAAGAACGGATCGATTGGCAGTGCCAGTCACAGGGTTGAGGGAGACATCCAGTTTAAGAGCATCGACAGAGACTGTCAGAAATCACAAGAGAATCATAGAATCATAGAATCATAGAAGTTACAACATGGAAACAGGCCCTTCGGCCCAACATGTCCATGTCGCCCAGTTTATACCACTAAGCTAGTCCCAATTGCCTGCACTTGGCCCATATCCCTCGATACCCATCTTACCCATGTAACTGTCCAAATGCTTTTTAAAAGACAAAATTGTACCCGCCTCTACTACTGCCTCTGGCAGCTCGTTCCAGACACTCACCACCCTTTGAGTGAAAAAATTGCCCCTCTGGATCCTTTTGTATCTCTCCCCTCTCACCTTAAATCTGTGCCCCCTCGTTATAGACTCCCCTACCTTTGGGAAAAGATTTTGACTATCGACCTTATCTATGCCCCTCATTATTTTATAGACTTCTATAAGATCACCCCTTAACCTCCTACTCTCCAGGGAATAAAGTCCCAGTCTGTCTAACCTCTCCCTGTAAGTCAAACCATCAAGTCCCGGTAGCATCCTAGTAAATCTTTTCTGCACTCTTTCTAGTTTAATAATATCCTTTCTATAATAGGGTGACCAGAACTGTACACAGTATTCCAAGTGTGGCCTCACCAATGCCCTGTACAACTTCAACAAGACATCCCAACTCCTGCATTCAATGTTCTGACCAATGAAACCAAGCATGCTGAATGCCTTCTTCACCACCCTATCCACCTGTGACTCCACTTTCAAGGAGCTATGAATCTGTACTCCTAGATCTCTTTGTTCTATAACTCTCCCCAACGCCCTACCATTAACGGAGTAGGTCCTGGCCCGATTCGATCTACCAAAATGCATCACCTCACATTTATCTAAATTAAACTCCATCTGCCATTCATCGGCCCACTGGCCCAATTTATCAAGATCCCGTTGCAATCCTAGATAACCTTCTTCACTGTCCACAATGCCACCAATCTTGGTGTCATCTGCAAACTTACTAACCATGCCTCCTAAATTCTCATCCAAATCATTAATATAAATAACAAATAACAGCGGACCCAGCACCGATCCCTGAGGCACACCGCTGGACACAGGCATCCAGTTTGAAAAACAACCCTCGACAACCACCCTCTGTCTTCTGTCGTCAAGCCAATTTTGTATCCAATTGGCTACCTCACCTTGGATCCCATGAGATTTAACCTTATGTAACAACCTACCATGCGGTACCTTGTCAAATGCTTTGCTGAAGTCCATGTAGACCACGTCTACTGCACAGCCCTCATCTATCTTCTTGGTTACCCCTTCAAAAAACTCAATCAAATTCGTGAGACATGATTTTCCTCTCACAAAACCATGCTGACTGTTCCTAATTAGTCCCTGCCTCTCCAAATGCCTGTAGATTCTGTCCCTCAGAATACCCTCTAACAACTTACCCACTACAGATGTCAGGCTCACTGGTCTGTAGTTCCCAGGCTTTTCCCTGCCGCCCTTCTTAAACAAAGGCACAACATTTGCTACCCTCCAATTTTCAGGCACCTCACCTGTAGCGGTGGATGATTCAAATATCTCTGCTAGGGGACCCGCAATTTCCTCCCTAACCTCCCATAACGTCCTGGGATACATTTCATCAGGTCCCGGAGATTTATCTACCTTGATGCGCGTTAAGACTTCCAGCACCTCCCTCTCTGTAATATGTACACTCCTCAAGACATCACTATTTATTTCCCCAAGTTCCCTAACATCCATGCCTTTCTCAACCGTAAATACCGATGTGAAATATTCATTCAGGATCTCACCCATCTCTTGTGGTTCCGCAAACAGTTTCCTCACTGAGTTTACCCCTCCCCTCTTCCCTCCCTTCCTTCCCTCCCCATTTAGGATTGATCACCTCAGGGACGTGGCCATTGATCGGCAATCAACTTAGACCCGCAATCAGGAGGCTCGTTCACCTCATGTGGCTTCACAGTCAGGGTGAACGGGGCTCATACCCCACCTCTACAGACAGGGTGAACGGGGCTCATACCCCAGCTCTACAGACAGGGTGAACGGGGCTCATACCCCAGCTCTACAGACAGGGTGAACGGGGCTCATACCCCAGCTCTACAGACAGGGTGAACGGGGCTCATACCCCACCTCTACAGACAGGGTGAACGGGGCTCATACCCCACCTCTACAGTCAGGGTGAACGGGGCTCATACCCCACCTCTACAGTGATACAGAAAGTGTATGCAGACACACAGAGATGTAGAGAGTGATACAGAGACACAGAGAGATATAGAGAGTGACACAGAGACACAGAGAGAGATATAGAGAGTGATACAGAGACACAGAGAGATATAGAGAGTGACACAGAGACACAGAGAGATATGGAGAGTGATACAGAGACAGAGAGAGAGATAGAGAGTGATACAGAGACAGAGAGAGAGATAGAGAGTGATACAGAGACACAGAGAGAGATAGAGAGTGATACAGAGGCATAGAGAGAAATAGAAAGTGAAACAGAGACAGAGAGATGTAAGGAATCTTGCAACACCAGGTTATAGTCCAACAGTTTTATTTGAAAATCACAAGCTTTCGGAGCCTACCTCCTTAGTCAGGTGAGTGAGGTTCTGAAATCGCATACCATATATTAGGCTGGGAGACAGTCACAGCAATCAAAGGTGTCGTTGGTGTTCAGACAGGTTAGCCAGAGAGAGAGAGATATATAGAAAGTGATACAGGAACAGAGAGTGATACAGAGACACAGAGAGAGATAGAGAGTGATACAGAGACACAGAGATAGAGAGTGATACAGAGACACAGAGAGATAGTGATACAGAGACAGGGAGAGATATAGAGTGATACAGAGACACAGAGAGAGAGAGATAGAGAGAGTGATACGGAGAGAGAGATATAGAGAGTGATACGGAGAGAGATAGAGAGAGTGATACAGAGACACAGAGAGATAGAGAGTGATACGGAGAGAGAGATATAGAGAGTGATACAGAGACAGAGATAGTGATACGGAGAGATATAGAAAGTGAAACAGAGACACAGACGGTGATTCGAAGGTGAGGATCAGGATGAAATGTTGATTGATATCGGGGTTTATAAATGATCACTTACCCTGTGAGACTGGGGCGATCAGCTGGATTGATAATAGGAAGGCGAGAGCGGCAGTGCCCAGTCTGTGTCTCTCCATCCTGTCCCACTGCTGGTTCGGGCAGTGTGGGGAGACTGTCCCGGGACCCAATGATATCATGCTCGGCAGTTGAATATTCCAGCGGATGTGGTCTCTTCTTTCACCGTTCTCATGCACTCGAGGCATTCATTGATACCAAGGGGCAGATCACTGTAATAAACGGAACGTGTCGCTAAATGAACAAACGTGCGATCCGCCGCCTCAAATTAGGTGGAAATTCTAATGGGACGATGCCGGGCAGAAAGTGAGATCGCTCGATCTGAGGGTTATAATAAAGTTCATCAGAGACAACAGGCAAGGCTGGGATCAGAAAGTAGAGGCCGGCTGGGGATTGGGACACCTGGATTACATTTCACACTGTTCATAACATTTCACAACCTCCGGACCTCCCAAAGGGTTTTACAGCCAATGAAGTACTTTTGAAAGCACATTACAACAGAGATTACACTTCATAGAATCATAGAATGGTTACAGCACAGAAGGAGGCCATTCGGCCCATTGAGTCTGTGCCGGCTCCATGCAAGAGCAATCCAGCTAGTCCCACTCCCCCGCCCTATCCCTGTAGTCCTGCACATTTTTCCCTTCAAGTATTTATCCAGTTCCCTTTTGAAGGCCATGATTGAATCTGCCTCCACCACCCCCTCGGGCAGTGCATTCCAGATCCTAACCACTCGCTGTGTAAAAAAGTTTTTCCTCATGTCACCTTTGGTTCTTTTGCCAATCACCTTAAATCTATGTCCTCTGGTTCTTGACCCTTCCACCAATGGGAACAGTTTCCCTCTATCTACTCTGTCTAGACCCTTCATGATTTTGAATACCTCGATCAAATCTCCTCGCAACCATCTCTGTTCCAAGGAGAACAACCCCAGCTTCTCCAGTCTATCCATGTAACTGAAGTCCCTCATCCCTGGAACCATTCTAGTAAATCTCTTCTGCACCCTCTCTAAGGTCTTCACATCTTTCCTAAAGTGCAGTGCCCAGAACTGGACACAATACTCCAGTTGTGGCTGAACTAGTCTTTTATACAGGTTCATCATGATTTCCTTGCATTTGTACTCTATGCCTCTATTTATAAAGCCCAGGATCCCATTTGCTTTTTTAACCGTTTTCTCAACCTGTCCTGCCACCTTCAATGATTTGTGCACATATACCCCCAGATCTCTCTGTTCCTGTACCCCTTTTAGAATTGTACCCTCTAGTTTATATTGCCTCTCCTCGTTCTTCCTACTGAAATGTATCACTTCGCATTTTTCTGCATTGAATTTCATCTGCCACGTGTCCACCCATTCCACCAGCCTGTCCATATCCTCTTGAAGTCTATCACTATCCTCCTCACTGTTCACTACACTTCCGAGTTTTGTGTCATTTTGAAATTGTACTCTGTACATCCAAGTCCAAGTCATTAATATATATCAAGAAAAGCAGTGGTCCCAGCACTGACCCCTGGGAAACACCACTGTACACCTCCCTCCAGTCTGAAAAACAACCGTTCACCACTACTCTCTGTTTCCTGTCCTTTAGCCAATTCTGTATCCATGTTGCCGCTGCCCCCTTTATTCCATGGGCTTCAATCTTGATGACAACCAATTATGAGGCACTTTATCAAACACCTTTTGAAAGTCCATACACACCACATCAACCACTTTGCCCTCATCTACCCTCTCTGTACCTCATCAAAAAACCCTATCAAGGTATATGCCGGAGAGGGCGAATATTGTGTTACAACTAATTTGAAAACATTTAAATATGCCAATCTAACTTGTGATATTTTAAGTCCAGAATTCTACTCCATTTCTGAAGTCCTGGTTCGGATTGGACCCGAGGAACTGGTAGAGATACACCGGCATAACCTCACCACCTTACAAGTTTCTGAGAATGTCAGAAAGGACTTAAAAGCATATCAGGACACATTTGGGTATCTGACACCCCTGTTGCCTAAATACTTGAAAGCATTGCGAATGGAGATATGCCTCTCCCAGAAGGTTTATTATAACCTACAACAGGACAATAACAACATTAAGCATGACATTGACCAAATTAAAGTCACCACCTGGTGAAATGACCTCTGGAATTTGGGACTGAATATACAGATCCATCCTTGGATTAGATTAATTTCATATGTATTAGTCGTAGTGCAGTTTGTTGTAATGTGCTTCTTGATTTTCATTGCATGTAATAAATGTAAGCAGAGGATGAAGGGTTTGGCAAAGATAGTAAAACAGAGCCTGGGTGAGAATGTCCCCATTGTCTCTGTGATTTCAACTAAGAACACATCTTAATGGTACCGGGAGTAGCACCCGCTGGGGTAAGGTGCATGTAAAAGGGAAGACAATTATAGTTTGATAGGATTATCAGATGCTCTGCCTCTCTTCCACCCGGACTGGTGGCCAACACGAAGGGAACCTGGTTAAGATGAGGTACAGCATCTAACGGGATATTGTAGGGAGAATTTGGATTAAGGGATATAATGGGGAGGGCACCAATTCACAGGTGTAAAATGGTCTGAAAGGTACCATTCAGTCTAGTTAGGCTGGAAACAAAATATAAAGCACCATAGGATATTTGACTATGTTAGCCTTTTCAAATTAACATGAATAGGTTTAGCTGACCAAGGACATTCGCAGCTTACTTGAGAGATGTTTAGAAGGAGTCTGTTTCTGAGAACAGATAAGAGTACAAAGGCGTATTGATGAAACATGTCTGTGTTCTATTGGGACTTCTCTAGTTCAAGGGCTAGTCATATTCATTGTTATAATTCTTATAGTTTATTGCTTACTTAAATGTTGCTGCACTGCAGAACCTGCAGAACCAGTGAGCACCGTAATAATTGGTTATCATAAAATGATAAAAGGGGGGAATGAGAATCCCTACGTGGTCAGTTTTCGGTAAAATATTAAGATGCCTACGTGGCAAAGAAGCAGAATGCAAAATGGTTAGAAAGGGTTAATTAGTTAGTAACTGAGATTGGTACAGGTGGCCTGGCCTCCTGCTGGGCCATATGTTTGCGTAGTCAGCAGGTTTGCATGGTCTTAGCAATGTAGAGTCTTTGATGTGATTCAAGGACTGGTCTGAATGTCTCCATGTTTATGGCAGATCAATATAGGTAACGAGCTTAGCCAAAGTTGAAAGACATTCCAGGTTGGGAGATAAGGAACAGAAGGGACAGGGAAGAACATTCCAAGTTGGAAGGTGAGGAAGTATCCCCTTTGATGTCTAACAGCAGCATGATCAGCACATGGACGATTTATGATTGGCCGGAAATAATGTAACCTTGCATGGCAACCTATGCCCGGCTTATGATTGGTGTTGACCCTCGTTAAGTATGTTCCAACCCTATTGATTTGTATAAAAACGTGTGGATTTCTGTATGTTTTTGTTCTTGCTCTGCCAGCATAGAGGGACTCTATCAGGAGTCCAAATCAATGCTGCAGACTAAGAACCCTGCTATTAAAGTTGTGTTGAACTTTAAAATGTATTCGACTTCAGTTTTTACTGAACCAGACTGAGGGGAAGGAATCCGGATCGTCACCTTTACTGAGACTCTGGCAGCATCTTCTTCCTTGGTAAAGACAGATGCAAATTACTCATTTAGTACCTCGGCCATCCCCTCTGCCTCCATGAGTAGATCTCCTTTATGGTCCCTAATCAGCCCCACGCCTCCTCTTAATACCCGTTTACTATTTATATGCCTGTAGAAGACTTTTGGATTCCCTTTTATGTTGGCCACCAGTCTATTCTCATACTCTCTCTTTGCCTCTCTTATTTCCTTTTTCACTTCCTCTCTGAACTTTCTATATTCCCCCTGGTTCTCACTTGTATTATCAACCTGACATCTGTCATATGCCCCTTTTTTCTGCTTCATCTCACTCTCTATCTCTTTTGTCATCCAGGGAGCTCTGGCTTTAGTTGCCCTCCTTTCCCCCTCGTGGGAATGTACCCACTGTACCCGAACCATCTCCTCTTTAAAGGCCGCCCACTGTTCAATTACAGTTTTGCCTGCCAATCTTTGATTCCAATTTACCCGTGCCAGATCCGTTCTCATCCCATTGAAATTGGCCCTCCTCCAACTGAGTATTTTTACTATAGAGTGGTCTGTGTCCTTTTCCATAGCTATTCTAAATCTTATACTATGATCGCTGTTCCCTAAATGTTCCCCCACTGACACTTGCTCCACTTGGCCTGCCTCATTCTCCAGAACCAAGTCCAGCAATGCCTCCTACCTCACTGAGCCAGAAACATACTGGTCAAGAAAGTTCTCCTGAACACACTTCAAAAATTCCTCCCCCTCTTTGCCCCTTCTATTATTACTCTCCCAGTCTATATTAGGATAGTTGAAGTCCCCCATTATCACTACTCTCAGGCTTTTGCACCTCTCTGTAATTCCCATATGGCTAACTGCGCCTGCAGCTCACCAACCTTATTTATCACGCTTTGCACTGTAAACCTATCTTAGACCTTCTTGCACTCTCAGTCTGGTCCCATCTACTACCGTACTATTTTTTGCTCTAGTGCTTCAAAAGTACTGTGCTGTATGTACATATGTATAAAAGTACTGCGCTGTATGTACATATGTATAAAAGTACTGCGCTGTATGTACATATGTATAAAAGTACTGCGCTGTATGTACATATGTATAAAAGTACTGCGTTGTATGTACATATGTATAAAAGTACTGCGCTGTATGTACATATGTATAAAAGTACTGCGCTGTATGTACATATGTATATATCTATCCTTCCTTCCTTCCAAAATATTTGATTTTAAAAAAAGGCTTTAAATAGTTACCTTGGTGTTTAAAGTTATCACTTTTTGAAGCAGTTTAGAAGTGAAGGTAAGTGAATGGGTTAATACTGCAGCTAAGAATAACCTTATTTCTTGCACCTAATTGGTTGAGAGAGGAGTCAGTGAGCAGGGCAACTGAATTATGGTGACTGATTTAGCCAAATGCTGTCCTCACATTGGATTTCAATTCTTTGGGGTTTGCATTCTCTGATTCTGTTTGCAATTTCTGTCCTTGGCTTTTACTGACTGAATAAATCAACTCTTACAACTTGGATCCCAGAAATTTTACCTGTATTTTGGGGGACTGAATTTGCACGTTTCTGTCCAATATTTCCGAGAACTGTGAATCAGTGGCCATCACACTGACAGGTAGTCATCATCCCAGCTGTTGTGGGCAGTCGTGCACAGCTGCAGTTACTTCAAGGGGACAAGCCGCGCCCTCTGTGTTACCTCATTACTCTGAAATGAGAACTTTTGGATTGTCCCCACTGTACTTAGGGGCAAGGTTGTAATCTAATGAAACAGCTCCAAGTTTCAATACAGGGTAACTGATACTTGAGAGTAATGAGGAACACAGAATTCAAGAGTAAACCTTGAACAGATTGTGAGTACAGGGTTCGATGACAGGCACTGAGAAGCTGTGGGAGTAGTTTATTTTTCTTCACGACTCCCAGCTCTAAGAGTTATGCATTGTGGTTTATCGACTCCAAGGATGGTGTGAATAGTTGTTGCAGTGGGATAACTACACCAGTTATAATAAAGACGTGTATTTCTACAGCACCTCTCACCACCTCAGGACGTCCCAAAGAGCTTTACAGCCAATGAAGTACTTTTGAAGTGTAGTCACTGCTGTAATGTAATCACCTCAAATTCAGGCATCGATCAGCAACTTTTGATTATAGGAAATAACGCTCCATATAAAGTGAACAGAGAGACAATGGGCAGAGGTCCAGATAGGATCAACAAATCCCAATGATGGGTGTGGTAGTTTAATGGTTATTGGAGGAGCAACCCAGAGGTCGCTAGTTCAAAGCTCACCATGGCACGTTATAATTATTAATGGTTATTATGAAAACTTTCTATCTAGTGTGGAACAACAGTGAGTCATTGGCTGTGAAGCATTTTGACTGTCGTGAAAGGTGCGATAGAAATGAAAGTCCTTTCCAGGAGATATTCTGCAGTAAATCAGTGTGATGTGGCACTCACTCACACAACACAAAGTTCCAGGGTTGATTTGTCAGGGTAGATAAGGGGAGGAAGGGTTGGGATTAAACAACAAATGTTGTGTTTCCTGTATGCGAGAATAGAAATTCAAGGGGTGTGCAAGTGTGTGTTTGAGTTCTGAGGTTCAGTGTGCCTGTGAACAGCTAAAAAATGTACATTGCAGTAAGAATTAATTAATAAATAAGTGGGACAATGCAGAGCAAAAGCCTTGCATTTCTACAGCGCCTTTCACAACCTCAGGACGTCCCAAAGCGCTTTACAGCCAATGAAGTACTTTTGAAGCGTAGTCACTGTTGTAATGTTGGAAATGCAGCAGCCAATTTGCGCACAGCAAGATCCCACAAACAGCAATGTGATAATGATCATGTGATCTGTTTCAGTGATGTTTGTTGAGGAATAAATATTGGCTCCAGGACATCTGTGAGAATTCCCCTGCTCTTCTTCAAAATAGTGCCATGGGATCTTTTACATCCACCTGAGAGGGCAGATGGGGCCTCAGTTTAATGTCTGATCTAAAAGATGGCTCCATCGACAGTGCGGCGCTCCCTCGGTACTGACCCTCCGACAGCGCGGCGCTCCCTCGGTACTGACCCTCCGACAGCGCGGCGCTCCCTCGGTACTGACCCTCCGACAGTGCGGCCCTCCCTCGGTACTGACCCTCCGACAGCGCGGCGCTCCCTCGGTACTGACCCTCCGAGCAGCGCTCCCTCACTACTGACCCTCCAACAGTGCAGCACTCCCTCGGTACTGACCCTCCGACAGTGCAGCACTCCCTCGGTACTGACCCTCCGACAGCGCGGCGCTCCCTCGGTACTGACCCTCCGACAGTGCAGCGCTCCCTCGGTACTGACCCTCCGACAGTGCAGCGCTCCCTCGGTACTGACCCTCCGACAGTGCAGCGCTCCCTCGGTACTGACCCTCCGACAGCGCGGCGCTCCCTCGGTACTGACCCTCCGACAGTGCAGCGCTCCCTCGGTACTGACCCTCCGACAGTGCGGCGCTTCCTCGGTACTGACCCTCCGACAGTGCGGTGCTCCTTCTCTGACTGAGGCACGTTTCACCATCCCTACCAAAAGCAGTAGAACATTTTCCGGAAACAGGTCTGGAGACAATTCTGTTCCGCATCGCTGCTCATCATGACACTGCCCGAGGAGCAGGATGGGGGTTGGAAAAGAGTTGGTACAAGATGGGAAATATTCGGGCAACTACAGGGAGTTTGGGTTCCTGCGGCAGGGAAGAGGAAACAGAAAATGTATTTCTTGGTTTGCATCCATACTTCCCTGGGCAAGAGGATGGTGGAGGATTTAGAAAATAGTCGTCACCTGTAGTCTCAGTGCTCATCTCAGCTCACATTAGAACAGGTTAGAAGTGTCACTAAAACTGGGCAGGTTGGGGAAATAAAGTGAGTGTAAGCTATGGGGCAGAGATTGTAGAGGGGGCGTAGGTGGCGAGGGGGCGTAGGTGGCGAGGGGGTGATTTTGCAGCAACCCCCCCCCCCAAAAAAAAATCTTAAGCTTCTGATACTTTATTTTGTGTATTTTCCATTATCTTGGAATCTCCTTTATAATATATACACAGAAATCTTTGTTTATGTGAATGCTTTTCCAGAGGAGAGTTCACCTCACTAGAAAACAACTTGTAGCTGTGGATTGTGTGTTTTATGATAACCTTGCCGTTTGATGTGCTGGCTTCTCCTTGCCTCTTGATTCAAGTTGTCTCTCGCTGTATCACTGTACGCTGAGCCCAGAAAGTACTGGTGGTAATATCGGCACACTAACCTCTGTCTCCTACTTTAACGCAGCTGTTAACCCGTTTATATTAAGCAGTTACCGTCACTGATGCCAAAGCGAGCATCTTCCAGATGTGTTAGACGTTTGTTCCATCATATCACCAGCAGCACTTTCTTTGCTTTGCTTTCAATACCAGTCTTTCTGATGAGACGTTAAACCGAGGCCCCGTCTGTCCTCTCAAATGAACGTAAAAGATCCCTTGACACTATTTTGAAGAAGAGCAGGGGGAGTTCTCCCCGGTGTCCTGCGGCCAATATTTATGCCTCAACCAACATCACTAAAACAAATGATCTGGTCATTTATCTCAATGCTGTTTGTGGGAGCTTGCTGTGCACAAATTGGCAGCTGCATTTCACTAAATTAGAGCAGTGACTAAATTTCAAAAGTACTTCATTGGCTGTAAAGCGCTGTGGGACATCCTGAGGTGGTGCAAGGCGCTATATAAATGCAAGCTCTTTTTTTTATTATATAAAAGCCAGCCTTATTATCACCACCCTCACCTGCTCTGATTTGCCATCGTGCAACCTTTGAACTCCAGCAGGAAAGAGATGTTCCATTGGGGTTGAGTCCAGACTTGCCGAGTTTGAGAGAGGCTGGCTCAGATCTCAGCTCTGCTCTGCTCGAGCACTGTTCACCTTCATTGGAACCAGGGCTCAGTCAAATTAATAGCAGATCAGTGAGTAAACAGCAATGCTACAGCGTTTAATCGGGGGGAAAGAAGCTGACGGGAGAGACTAGACAGCCAAGGATTGATAAAGTCAAGGTGGAAAGGACCCAGATCATGGACGGGGGCGACGGGCGGGCAGGGGGCGACGGGCGGGCAGGGATCGCGGGCGACGGGGTTCGCGGGCGGGGATCGCGGGCGACGGGCGGGCGGGGATCGCGGGCGACGGGCGGGCGGGGATCGCGGGCGACGGGCGGGCGGGGATCGCGGGCGACGGGCGGGAGGGGATCGCGGGCGACGGGCGGGCGGGGATCGCGGGCGACGGGCGGGAGGGGATCGCGGGCGACGGGCGGGAGGGGATTGCGGTCGGCGGACGGGGATCACACTCTGTATATAAGGGCGATGGGGATCAGATGTGAGAAAGCATTAAACAGTGTGAATATGCACATGGAAAATATGTTGAAAAGAACACACATCAATCGTTAACCTCCAAAAATAAAAAGTGGGCGTATTCAGTACTCCCTTCAATAGAGCCCAGGCGCGGGGCGAGGTGAGGCGAGATCACCTCTTGTTCCTGTGTAGGGGACTCCTGGGCACAAGGTTGATACGTGGGAGGACGCAGACCCTCCAGGTGAAATCCTGCCACTGACGAGACCTATAAGGAAGTGGTCCATCTCATCTCTCAGTACTGTAATCATCGAGATCCATTTATTCAGGACAGAATATGCTACATACAAATACTAAACAGGACAGCATTAGCTAGTTTGTTAATCAACACAAAGTACAATAATATACAGATTCCTATCTTGATGTTTAGTCATTTCTTACACATTGATAAATGTGTCCCAAAGTATAAGCAGGATCAGAACGCACTGGTTTACATGTGCCCTACGACCAAAGCAAACCCTGGGGGGGGGGGGCAATCAGTACCCCAACGTCCGGTGAGTGCCTCCCTCCCTCCCCAGTGTGGTCATTCACTCTTCCTTCCTCAATCCTTCCCCTGAGGAGAGAAACGACCCATTTCCAGGTTTCTGACAGAGATGGAGGGAAGGAGGGAGCGGGAGTGAGAGCAGAGGTCAACTCCCCCTCCCTCTGGAGAAAGTGCCTCAGGGTTCAGTCCGGCCGAGATCACCAATTTGTCTTGCTGGGGAATTGTAGCTGGGGGGGGGGGGGGGCGGACCACGGAGGGAATTAATGGGGGTCGGGGGGAATCACTGGGGGCATGGGAGGTTAAAGGGGGTCGTGGGAAATCACGGAGAGGGTTAATGGCGGTCGGGGGGAATCACTGGGAGGGGGGGGTTAATGGCGGTCGGGGGGTATCACTGGGAGGGGGGGGTTAATGGCGGTCGGGGGGTATCACTGGGGGGCGTTAATGGCGGTCGGGGGGAATCACTGGGGGGGGGGTTAATGGCGGTCAGGGGGAATCACTGGCGGTCAGGGGGAATCACTGGCGGTCAGGGGGAATCACTGGCGGTCAGGGGGAATCACTGGGGGGGTTAATGGCGGTCGGGGGGAATCACCGGGGGGGGGGGGGGGGTTAATGGCGGTCGGGGGGAATCACCGGGGGGGGGGGGGGGGGTTAATCGCGGTCGGGGGGGGTTAATGGCGGTCGGGGGGAATCATGTTGGGGGGTTAATGGCGGTCGGGGGGAATCACCGGGGGGGGGGGGTTAATGGCGGTCGGGGGGAATCACGGTGGGGGGGGTTAATGGCGGTCGGGGGGAATCACGGGGGGGGGGGGGGTTAATGGCGGTCGGGGGGAATCACGGGGGGGGGGGGTTAATGGCGGTCGGGGGGAATCACGGGGGGGGGGTTAATGGCGGTCGGGGGGAATCACGGGGGGGGGGTTAATGGCGGTCGGGGGGAATCACCGGGGGGGGGGGTTAATCGCGGTCGGGGGGGGGTTAATGGCGGTCGGGGGAATCACGTTGGGGGGTTAATGGCGGTCGGGGGGAATCACCGGGGGGGGGGGGGTTAATGGCGGTCGGGGGGAATCACGGTGGGGGGGTTAATGGCGGTCGGGGGGAATCACGGGGGGGGGGGGTTAATGGCGGTCGGGGGGAATCACGGTGGGGGGGTTAATGGCGGTCGGGGGGAATCACGGGGGGGGGGGGTTAATGGCGGTCGGGGGGAATCACGGTGGGGGGGTTAATGGCGGTCGGGGGGAATCACGGGGGGGGGGGGGTTAATGGCGGTCGGGGGGAATCACGGTGGGGGGGTTAATGGCGGTCGGGGGGAATCACGGTGGGGGGGTTAATGGCGGTTGGGGGGAATCACAGTTGTGGGGGGGGGGTTAATGGCAGTCGGGGGAATCACGGGGGGGTTAATGGCGGTCGGGGGGGAATCACCGGGGGGGGTTAATGGCGGTCAGGGGGAATCACCGGGGGGGGGGGGGGGGGGTTAATGGCGGTCGGGGGGAATCACGGGGGGGTTAATGGCGGTCGGGGGAATCACGGGGGTGGGGGGGTTAATGGCGGTCGGGGGGAATCACGGGGGGGGGGGTTAATGGCGGTCGGGGGGAATCACGGGGGGGGGTTAATGGCGGTCGGGGGGAATCACGGGGGGGGGGTTAATGGCGGTCGGGGGGAATCACGGGGGGGGGGTTAATGGCGGTCGGGGGGAATCACGGGGGGGGGGGGTTAATGGCGGTCGGGGGGAATCACCGGGGGGGGGGGGGTTAATCGCGGTCGGGGGGGGGGTTAATGGCGGTCGGGGGAATCACGTTGGGGGGTTAATGGCGGTCGGGGGGAATCACCGGGGGGGGGGGGGGTTAATGGCGGTCGGGGGGAATCACGGTGGGGGGGTTAATGGCGGTCGGGGGGAATCACGGGGGGGGGGGGGGTTAATGGCGGTCGGGGGGAATCACGGTGGGGGGGTTAATGGCGGTCGGGGGGAATCACGGGGGGGGGGGGTTAATGGCGGTTGGGGGGAATCACAGTTGTGGGGGGGGGGTTAATGGCAGTCGGGGGAATCACGGGGGGGTTAATGGCGGTCGGGGGGGAATCACCGGGGGGGGTTAATGGCGGTCAGGGGGAATCACCGGGGGGGGTGGGGGGTTAATGGCGGTCAGGGGGAATCACCGGGGGGGGGGGGGGGGGTTAATGGCGGTCGGGGGGAATCACCGGGGGGGGGGGGGGGGTTAATGGCGGTCGGGGGGAATCACGGGAGGGTTAATGGCGGTCGGGGGAATCACGGGGGGGGGGTTAATGGCGGTCGGGGGGAGGGGGTTAATGGCGGTCGGGGGGAATCACCGGGGGGGGGGGGGGGTTAATGGCGGTCGGGGGGAATCACGGCAGGAGGGGGGGGGCGGGGGCAGTGTCTGTTGGGACGGATTAGTCTGTCGCGACCAATGACATCTGGGAATACAGACACATAAATCACTGAAAGTTGCCACGCTGGTTGATAAGACCGTAGAGAGGGTAAACAAAGCACTGGGCTTCTAGAGGAACAGAATACAAAAGCAGGAAGGTTATGTTGAATTTGTATAGAACCTTGGTTAGACCACACTTGGAGTACTGTGAACCGTTCTGGCCTCCATATTATAAAAAGGATCGAGAGGTGCCTCCAGATCAAAGAACGATTCACAGGGATGTTACCAGAACTGAGAGAATGCAACTATCCGGAGGGATTGAACAGGCTGGGGCTCCTTTCTCTTGGAGAAAAGGCTGAGAGGTGATCTGATAGAGGACATTAAAGTTCTGAAGGGGTTCGAGAGGGTGGATGTGGAAAGACTGTTTCCACTTGTGGGGGAGTCCAGACCGAGGGGGCATGAAGATAAGATCGTCACTAGCAGGTTAAAGTAAGAATTTAGGAGGAATTTCTGAACACAGAGCGCGGTGAGAATATGGAACTTGCTGCCAGAGGGAGAGGTTGAAGCAGAGAGCATTGACGCATTTAAGGGGAGGCTTGATGCATATGTGAGGGAGAAGGGAGTCGAGGATATGGGGGCAGGGTGGGCAGAGGTAATTAGAGAGGGAGGAGGCTTGTGTGGAGTATAAACACCGGCTTTGACCGGTTGGGCCAAATGGCGTGTTCCTGTGCTGTAGATTTGATGGGATTGTGTGGAACGTCGCTGTGCTACTGATCTGAATGGTGCAGGATTGCCCTGCTGTGCTGGTGGTTTATAGGAAGTTTGCTCATGCTGGAAGATGCACAGGCACATGGCATCCTGCGCAGGCTACACAACAGCACAGACCCTCCACTGGGACTCTGTGACCGTCCAAACTCCAGGAAGACATTGGAACAAAAAACGACAATATAGCCAGCTGAGATCACAGAGCTCTCGGAGTGGGGGGCACATTTGGTTTTTATTTTCTTTCCCTGTCCTTATTACTCCACCTTCCCCCAACGTGGTTTACTATTAGCAATAAATATGAAATGTCAACTCTTGTTAGACGATCCCCATCTCTGGAAGATCAGACTGATACTTACTCAATACTGGGGGTCCGTACGGGATTGGATCAAGAACCTGCTGCAGAGAGGGCTGGTTAATGATTGGACTGTTGGCAACCACCAGGCACATCATCTGAGAAAATAGTGTTACACTTTCCGACACGAGAGAAAACGGGCTGGGGTGGGAATATCTTCACTCACTTTCAACAATCCTCGGTGGACAAAAATCTCACTCCATGAAATGGCTCAACAGGCCATCCCACAATACTCCAATCACCGCCCTGCTCCTGATTGAAGCCACATGTCGTACGGTGGCTGTTTGCTTAGTGTATAGCTGTAACCCAGGATCATCTTTCATTTCATTATCCAGAGACCCCGGGGAGGGGGAATTAAGTCACTCACTGGAAGAACGATAACTGTCCTTCTAGTTCGGCCCCTCAGCAGGTAACGTTACACCACAGTGCGCACTGACTGGGCTAATGTCATCACCGGGTGAACCAAGGACCTTAGTGACCCCAGAAAAGGCCAAACCGCATCTCACCGTTTACATAATAATCTTAAAATACAAGTCAAGAGTGCAGGGCTGGTGTGGAGAGCTGTGTTGATATTATATCCACACCCAGGATCGCAATCCAATCACTACTCTGTTCCATTTTCTGTTGTCAACAAAATTGTATATATGTATTTTCAAGGTGTGGGCTTTTTGTACACTTTTCCAGATCAGGTATTGTAGATCTAGAGTAATATTTACATCTGCAATACCTGAACTGGGGCAGAGTAATAGTTACATCTACAATACCTGAACTGGTGTAAATATTACTCTGCTTGTAGATGTAAATATTACTCTGCCCCAGTATGAGTATTGTAGATGTAAATATTACTCCGCCCCGGTATGAGTATTGCAGATGTAAATATTACTCTGCCCTAGTAGGAGTATTGCAGATGTAAATATTACTCCGCCCCGGTATGAGTATTGCAGATGTAAATATTACTCCGCCCCGGTATGAGTATTGCAGATGTAAATATTACTCCGCCCCAGTAGGAGTATTGCAGATGTAAATATTACTCTGCTGCAGTATGAGTATTGTAGATGTAAATATTACTCTGCCCCGGTATGAGTATTGCAGATGTAAATATTACTCTGCCCCGGTATGAGTATTGCAGATGTAAATATTACTCTGCCCCGGTATGAGTATTGCAGATGTAAATATTACTCTGCCCCGGTATGAGTATTGCAGATGTAAATATTACTCTGCCCCGGTATGAGTATTGCAGATGTAAATATTACTCTGCCCCGGTATGAGTATTGCAGATGTAAATATTACTCCGCCCCGGTATGAGTATTGTAGATGTAAATATTACTCCGCCCCGGTATGAGTATTGCAGATGCAAATATTACTCCGCCCTAGTAGGAGTATTGCAGATGCAAATATTACTCTGCCCCGGTATGAGTATTGTAGATGTCAATATTACTCCGCCCCGGTATGAGTATTGCAGATGTAAATATTACTCCGCCCCGGTATGAGTATTGCAGATGTAAATATTACTCCGCCCCGGTATGAGTATTGCAGATGTAAATATTACTCCGCCCGGCATGAGTATTGTCGATGTAAATATTACTCTGCCCCAGTATGAGTACTGTAGATGTAAATATTACTCTGCCCCGGTATGAGTACTGTAGATGTAAATATTACTCCGCCCCGGTATGAGTATTGCAGATGCAAATATTACTCCGCCCCGGTATGAGTATTGCAGATGCAAATATTACTCTGCCCCGGTATGAGTATTGCAGATGTAAATATTACTCCGCCCCGGTATGAGTATTGTAGATGTAAATATTACTCCGCCCCGGTATGAGTATTGCAGATGTAAATATTACTCCGCCCCGGTATGAGTATTGCAGATGTAAATATTACTCCGCCCGGTATGAGTATTGTCGATGTAAATATTACTCTGCCCCAGTATGAGTACTGTAGATGTAAATATTACTCTGCCCCGGTATGAGTATTGTCGATGTAAATATTACTCTGCCCCAGTATGAGTACTGTAGATGTAAATATTACTCTGCCCCAGTATGAGTACTGTAGATGTAAATATTACTCTGCCCCAGTATGAGTATTGTCGATGTAAATATTACTCCGCCCCGGTATGAGTATTGTCGATGTAAATATTACTCTGCCCCAGTATGAGTACTGTAGATGTAAATATTACTCCGCCCCGGTATGAGTACTGTAGATGTAAATATTACTCTGCCCCAGTATGAGTACTGTAGATGTAAATATTACTCCGCCCCAGTATGAGTACTGTAGATGTAAATATTACTCTGCCCCGGTATGAGTACTGTAGATGTAAATATTACTCCGCCCCAGTATGAGTACTGTAGATGTAAATATTACTCTGCCCCGGTATGAGTACTGTAGATGTAAATATTACTCCGCCCCAGTATGAGTACTGTAGATGTAAATATTACTCTGCTCCAACAGCGTGGCCTTTTTCCCCACCCTCAGAAGGACACTTTACCACAGGAACACATGCATTGCTAAACTGGCTCCCCGAAACCCGAGAGAGAGACTCTCAATTTAGTGCTGATAAATACTAAATTAGATCTAGTTTTGCTGTCCACTAGGAGCTGGGTTAAGTCAAACTCAAACTCATTTCACGTCCAACACTTGCTGTCAGCGGGAGGGAGGGACAGAAGGTCTTCATCCAATTTGTCCGGTCAAGATTTGAACCCAAGTCCCAGTCATGAAAGGTCAACGTGCTGACCCACAGAAACATTTCCAGCCACAGGATATTTCTGACCATCCTCATGTCCACTTGAATCAGAGGGACCGCCAAGTCAGACACCGTTTCAAACAAACAA
Organism: Heptranchias perlo; assembly: GCF_035084215.1. NCBI lineage: Eukaryota > Metazoa > Chordata > Chondrichthyes > Hexanchiformes > Hexanchidae > Heptranchias > Heptranchias perlo. The sequence goes on from NC_090363.1 coordinate 1,089,574, forward strand.
AGCAATAGCGAGGCCCCGGGCTCCTGGGAAGATGGGGTGAAAGGTCATTACTGGGCTCTGTTCTATGTTGCAGGAACTGCGTCAAAAGACTGGGGGGGGGATTTGGAGTTTCCAGCCTTGAGAGGGGAGGGGGGTGACTGAGCGGTGATCTGATCGCGGTTGCCGTGATAGGAAAGGGCAAGCAAAAGGCCGATCTGGAAAACAGGCTGCAAACTAGACCGAGGGAGGGAGGGAGGGAGGGAGGGAGGGAGGCAGGAGTAGGAGAAAGCAAATTTAGGACTGAACCAGTGACCCATACCAAATACAGCAGTGAGGGTGAAAACCTGGAATCATTTAACAAACAACTGGTGCAAAGGGGAGACTTCATGGTGCATCTGGATGAGCCAAATGGCCTTCGTTATCATACTCTCAAGTTTCGGAAGCTGGGTGTTATTTTGCCTTTGGATTCTCTCTCTCTCTCTCCTCCACCCCCCGTGTTGGATTGTCCAAATACTTCCTCCATTACTTCCTTCACGTCATGTCATGTCATGTCCGCACAGGCTTCCGATCCAACTGCAGTTTGAACATGCCAGCTAAAATAAAGAGTGGAAATTTACACATTCCTGCAGAACAAACGCACCCAAAAACAGGGCCGAATCCCTGGCACGGTCATACCGAGCTCACCATGAAGGGATAAATCCATCCCACCTTCCAATACGTGAGCGCAGATAACCGGAGAAGGAGAAAGCGAAGACCTATCAGAGAACCATTAACATCATCCCTTACAGCACAACTGGAGATTTCTGCTCACAATTTATCAACAGGAAGAAATTTACACTCCCACAATGGGTCAGTCCCAGCACTACTGCAGTGTGAACCCCAGTCTTCTGTATCGCTAACACGAGGGCAGTGTTAGAGAGACCCCAGCACTGTTAACACACGACAGTGGCTTAGTCCCTCAGCCCCTGTAAATCGCAGCCTTTCTGCTGGGTGCTCCTGCAGCAATGCCAGGGAATCCCAGCAATCCCTTCCTGGCCATTTTACAGTAAGTGGGATAACACCTCTGCTCACACAACCCAGAGGAATTCCAGACAAACCGGCTAATATCCCATGGCACCATTCCCACCCGGTGGGGAAACCGTACATTTCTCTTCAACGAATGTTTTAACGACACCTCGCAACACAAAACTCAGCCTCGATTCAAAAACACAATTCGATCCTGGGCAGCAGAGAACGTGATCATTCGGGAATATGCCCCGGTCACCGGACAGACCAGTAGAGAGCGAGCCCACCTCACCGGGCCCCTTCACGTGGAAGTGGACGTCCGTGGGGCTGATGTAAAATCCGTTCACTTCTCGTCATTGACAGCTTAAAAAGCTCACCTCGTGGCTGATTACAGAGCGAGACTTGAGATCGGTTTCTTTATAAAATGAAAAGTTATCAAGTCCTCCTTTGCACTCAAGTATCCTTTAGTAAAAACTGGAGATGGCCTCGTCAGCGACTTCAGCCCAACAGCAGTTCTCAAGCGGTAGCAGGAACTGCAGGCATACACCAGTTAGCTGTGGGATATCATTCCTGGGAGTGAAGTGTGACATTACCATTTGCTTCTCCTCCTGCCGGGGCTATGATTCCATTCCTACCACTTGTGTTTTTTTCTCTTACGATTATGGTCGGTATGTTTGCTGACTGGAGATAGGGCCACAGTGAAAACTTGGGTGTGTCTGAAGATGGGGTGGGGGTGGGGGAGGGGGAGAGAGAGAGAGAGAGAGAGAGAGAGAGAGAGAAGCTGATTTTGGGGAAATGCAATTGATCAAGGAACGTCCCCGCGCTCCTGCGCAGACTCCCAGTCCGCTTTGTTAACACTGAGCACCTGGAACATACAGAAATGTTCTCTCTCGCTCCCAAATATTATGTGAACAAGACAAAAGACAACACACAGTTGTGTATTTGGCGGGGGGTACAACGCCCACACAAAGGGATTGCAATATTTCAGCAAAAGAGTCAAGTCAGGAGAAGCCCCATTTGTGATCAGCCCTCGGGAGATGACGTTGTCAGGGGCAGGTCACAAGTGGTTTGCTTGGAGTTGGGATGGTCATTGGTGATTGGAGTCATTGTCCAGGGAGGGGTGGGGGGCAGCAGACTGTGGAGAAACTGATCAAACACACAATGCCAGAGAGGGGTCGGGTTCATTCCCCAGCACTGGGAACACACACAACGCCAGGCTGTCCTGTGGGTGGGGACAGGGCAAACAGCCTGCGTAATTGTACCTGTTTACAAACCCAAGTGTACAATGGCGTTTATTAAAGTACGTACAAGAGAAATTCTTCATTGAGACCAGGGTGTGACAGGAAATAACTGAGTGGATGGGATTTGCCTTTTCTGCTGGTGTGTTTTTTGTTTTTGGCCTTTATTGACCAGTGTAAAGGGAATACTGCCAACCTAATAGACTGGGGTCTGAAATCTGTGCCCACATTGTACCCATAGTGTCTCACATGGCCCAGCCAGTCACACGCTGAGCAGCCAGAAGAAGAAGAAGATGGCGATGAAGAGGAAGAGAGAGTCCCAGTTGTTGTTGCCGCGGTTCCCCCCGAACAATGATTCCCAGTCCATGCTGCCATTGGTGTGATGATTCCTCTCACTGTCTGAAAATAACCAGGAGAAAGGCCAGACTTTAGAGTGTGAAGGAACACTCGCTAATAACAATCACCCCTCTGACCAAAGATCTGATCTCTGGGACAGTGATAACCATCTCCCTCTGACCAAAGATCTGATCTCTGGGACAGTGATAACCACCTCCCTCTGACCAAAGATCTACTCTCTGGGACAGTGATAACCACCTCCCTCTGACCAAAGATCTACTCTCTGGGACAGTGATAACCACCTCCCTCTGACCAAAGATCTGATCTCTGGGACAGTGATAACCATCTCCCTCTGACCAAAGATCTGATCTCTGGGACAGTGATAACCACCTCCCTCCCTCCCAAAGATCTGATCTCTGGGACAGTGATAACCACCTCCCTCCCTCTGACCAAAGATCTGATCTCTGGGACAGTGATAACCATCTCCCTCTGACCAAAGATCTGATCTCTGGGACAGTGATAACCACCTCCCTCCCTCCCAAAGATTTACTCTCTGGGACAGTGATAACCACCTCCCTCCCTCTGACCAAAGATCTACTCTCTGGGACAGTGATAACCACCTCCCTCTGACCAAAGATCTGATCTCTGGGACAGTGATAACCATCTCCCTCTGACCAAAGATCTGATCTCTGGGACAGTGATAACCACCTCCCTCCCTCCCAAAGATCTGATCTCTGGGACAGTGATAACCACCTCCCTCCCTCTGACCAAAGATCTGATCTCTGGGACAGTGATAACCATCTCCCTCTGACCAAAGATCTGATCTCTGGGACAGTGATAACCACCTCCCTCCCTCCCAAAGATTTACTCTCTGGGACAGTGATAACCACCTCCCTCCCTCTGACCAAAGATCTACTCTCTGGGACAGTGATAACCACCTCCCTCCCTCCCAAAGATCTGATCTCTGGGACAGTGATAACCACCTCCCTCCCTCCCAAAGATCTACTCTCTGGACAGTGATAACCACCTCCCTCTGACCAAAGATCTGATCTCTGGGACAGTGATAACCACCTCCCTCCCTCCCAAAGATCTACTCTCGGACAGTGATAACCACCTCCCTCCCTCCCAAAGATCTACTCTCTGGGACAGTGATAACCACCTCCCTCCCTCCCAAAGATCTACTCTCTGGACAGTGATAACCACCTCCCTCTGACCAAAGATCTACTCTCTGGGACAGTGAGAACCACCTCCCTCTGACCAAAGATCTGATCTCTGGGACAGTGAGAACCACCTCCCTCCCTCCCAAAGATCTGATCTCTGGGACAGTGATAACCACCTCCCTCTGACCAAAGATCTGATCTCTGGGACAGTGATAACCACCTCCCTCCCTCCCAAAGATCTACTCTCGGACAGTGATAACCACCTCCCTCCCTCCCAAAGATCTACTCTCTGGGACAGTGATAACCACCTCCCTCCCTCCAAAGATCTACTCTCTGGACAGTGATAACCACCTCCCTCTGACCAAAGATCTACTCTCTGGGACAGTGAGAACCACCTCCCTCTGACCAAAGATCTGATCTCTGGGACAGTGATAACCACCTCCCTCCCTCCCAAAGATCTACTCTCTGGACAGTGATAACCACCTCCCTCTGACCAAAGATCTACTCTCTGGGACAGTGAGAACCACCTCCCTCTGACCAAAGATCTGATCTCTGGGACAGTGATAACCACCTCCCTCCCTCCCAAAGATCTACTCTCTGGACAGTGATAACCACCTCCCTCCCTCCCAAAGATCTACTCTCTGGACAGTGATAACCACCTCCCTCTGACCAAAGATCTACTCTCTGGACAGTA